>NW_023270739.1:26853206-26904454 GCF_011800145.1 Mirounga leonina
TTTCTTTCTTTCTTTCTTTCTTTCTTTCTTTCTTTCTTTCTTTCTTTCTTTCTTTCTTTCTTTCTTCTTTCTTTCTAATAGGAGCAGAATGAAATTTGGAATTTTTAAGTTGTTTTCCTCATGGTGAAACCATAGTAAAAGTTTGCCAGAAATTCTTTTTCTATTATGGTTCTTGATGGCAACCTGTGTAGTAGCTTTGTTAAAGTTTCTCCTACTGTTCTAGTTCAAAAAATTACTCCTTAGTGCTAAAGTGATTTGGTATATGCACTGAGAGACAGTAGCAGAGTGCCATATTTCTCTAGGTTTGATGTACATCAGACTTCCTTGGTCTCACCCCAAAGAATGCTTAATTGGCTGGAAATACACATTTAAACAAATATTTATTTATTTATTTTAAAGAGAGGGAGAGCGCACACGAGAGATAGAGGGAACCTCAAGTAGACTGCACTGAGCACAGAGCCCACTTTGGGCTCCATCTCACAACCCTGAGATCATGACCCGAGCCGAAACCAAGAGTTGGACGCTTACTGACTGAGTCACCCAGGTGCTCCTGGAATTACACATTTTAAACAAGGTTCCCAGTAATTCTAATGGAGATAGTCCATAAATTCCCGGTGCTTCTCAAAGCACTGGGTTATTGGTTAAATGCTCAGGCTTTGGAGTCTGATAGAATTGGGTTAAAAATGGACTCCATTACTTTCTGCCTCTGTGACCTTGGGCAAATTACCTAACCTTGCTAAGCTTTATTTCTTTCCTCATCTGTACAAGAAGGTTAATTATATTTACCTGCCTCGTTATGAGGATTAAATAAAATAATGCTTATGAAGTCTTTAAAAGTGCTTGGCCCATAGTAACAACTCAGTAACTGTGCATGTTGTTATAATTGTCCATCCTCATAGAGATACGGAATTTGAATAAGTTAAATTAAGTTTCCCCAGATTGTCATTACTAAAGATTATTTTTAAAGCACCCACAGCTCCTTTTAGACTATGTTTACACTAGTAAGATAATTACTTAGTGTCAGCAAGAAGGAAGACATGATTAAATAGTCCCTCATTCAGGGCAGAGGAATGTTCAGTTAGTGCCATCATTTATTTATATTATTACACAGTGCTTGGAGATCACAAACTAATTCTGAAAGTATTAGATAGGTATTAAAGTTTATCTAGTGAAGATTAGAATATTATCTTTTTATTGGGCAGCCTTCTCTCTTTTATCTAAGTTTATAGATGTGTATGCTTGGGAATTATTTTTTTTTTCTTTTCTTAAAAATAGTTATAGAAAACTCCTTCTTATAGATTTCCTTAGAAGATGTCCTTGTTTATTTTTCCTTGAAGAAGGCAGCCTGGAGTTTCTTTTGTGATCCAAAGACAAGCACGAACCTGGAAATGCAACAGGAAGTACAAAATCATGGTGCCCTCAAACTAGAAATCTGAGTTTACTTCTGGTAGTAAAGTACAAGTGGGACATAATCAGTGTCCAAAATATCTAGAAGGACCTCTGAAATAGTTGAAAGATTCAAGAATTTCTATATGAAGGTGACCTGAATTATTGGGACTTTCTTGAAGATGGGATGGAAAAGCCCAAGAGGGATATAATCCAAATGTATAAAGTTGTGAAAGATACTATATTGTGATCACAGACCTTTTTGTAAGTTTAAAAACATGTACTCTTTGACCCATTCATAATTCTTTAAGGAATTGATCCCAGTGATGTACTTGCACACATCATAAATGACACATGTACAGTATGGCATCATTTGTGAAAGGGCAAGACTGTACACAACCTAAATAGGGTAGGCTGGTTAAATAGATTAAGGTGTAGCTACACAATAGAATACTATGTGGCTTTTAGAAAGAAGAAGGCATCCTTCCATCTCCAGTCAGGACAGGGTAATTGGTAACCAAAATTGCCCACCTGCCTGAAAACAACTGTAAAATGAGACAAAATATATGAGGCAACTGTATTCAGGCATTAAACAACAGGGAGTGCAAAGCTGTGATGACCCCTGCAAGGAGGGAAACACACAAGGTGAGCCCATGGTCAGGTAGAGCCAAAGCAGTGACATCCTAGCTGAGTGGAGGCGGCGGAGATCAGAGTTCTAGAAGTGATTCTGGAAGGGAGTACTCCAAGAATGATGGACACATATTAGAGAAGGTCACAGAGGCCAGTTTAAGGGTCTCTCCCTAGCCAGATTTGGAATAGCATGAGAGTCAAAATAAATAATGATAGCTATGGATTATAATCTGAGTCCATATTGATAAAATAAGCTAATGAATAAATAGAGAAATAGAGGAAAAGGGGAAGTTCTTCCTTGCAATAATAAATTAACAAATTATATATTAGTTCATTAGTTAAATTATTAATTAACATAATTTATAATTAATTATAATTATGGAAAAGAATGATAATTAAAATTATGGAAAGAATGATGGGTTAGAAAAGCATTAAGGATGCTAAAATTAGTTGTGATAGTTTATTGAGGAATAGGGTATTTATATAGTCCTAAAGTATCTCCCCACAAACAACTTACTGATTACAGAAGGGAACAATACTAAATTTACCAGGCAAAAACCACCTAAACGAAGTGTCTGGGACAGACAGACATCACATACACCCTAATATGAAAATGGTATAAAAAAACTTGTGGATCTGCTATCAAAAATACATATCCTGAATCTAATCCTGAGGAGCATCAGGAAAAAAATTGAACATCCCACAAAAATAACAGATCTGTAGTCTTTAAGAATATCAAGGTCAATAAAGAGAAAAAGTGACTTAGGAAATCTTCCCAGTTTATAGGAAACCAAAGACATTTGGCACTTAATGCAGTACCTATCCTTGGATTATACCATGGACTGGGGAAAATAGCTATAATTGACAAGGCCTATATATATAGATTGTGGATAAGTATTAAGAATATATTAAATAGCATTTAATTTCCTGACTTTGTTAACTATACTATGATTTATGTCAATGGAATATCCTTGTTCTTAGGAAATATGTACTGAAGTATTTGATAGTAAAGAGACATTATATTTCTAACTTTCTTTCAAATAGTTAAGACAAAATATGCATATGTAAGAGTGTTTGGAGAGAGAATATAAAGCAAATAGAATGTCAACAAAGACAAAAATCTAAGGTAGAAGATATAAGGGAGTTTCTTGTACTACCTTTGTAACTGTTCTGTAAGCTTGAAATTATCAAAATAAAGTTTTATCAAAACTAGGGAGGAAAAGAATAAGACAGTTCTATGTGCTGAAAAAACATGACCTCCAATATATTATCCTAAGTGGGCTAGTGGAGAAGAAGATGCAGGAGCAAAATGCAGAATGGCAGGAATAACATTTTACCATTTGTATAAAAAAGACCTGTGAATAGACATGTATTTGTTTAAGCGTATAGGAGGGTATTCAGGCAGTGGCTGACATTGGTTGCCTCTAGGAAGGGGAACTGGGTGGCCAAGGTCTGGAAGGAGATTTTGGTAAATACCAATATCATGTACATATATTACCAATAGAAAAGATAAGATAATTCAACAACAAACTTGAAAATTGGAGGCAATACCATTTCTTTCTAGGATATAGTATTCTTGACAGAGCAAACCTCTAAATAACTTCAGTTTGGGGTAAATCAAGGAGTGAGAGATCTTGGGTTGACTGAAGTTATTACTACTTCGGGTGACACAGTAACTTTTGGGCATTATGGAAAGCAAACATGTTCTCCATTAGTATGTTCCTTGTTACCTGCAGAGACTCAGCACTGGCTTAGGTGAGCACTGACTTTGTTTTTTCTTTTGTCCTAATGAGGATTTCTTGAAACGGTGAATTATTGTTATAGAATATAAATAGTTTTTTAAATGAGTCGATTTACTAGTTAACCTTTTCTCTAAACTTCCTGCCTTTGACATTTTATCGCAAAATAGACCATTCAGATGATGAATGCCACAAGCTTTTATGTGGTAATGTTTATATAAGGTGTGGCTCCGTAGAAATGTATGAAAGCAAATCCCACGTTGACACTATACAACGTTGATATTGATAGTCAAATACCTTTTATTATCATGGTTTGAGAGTTTGGTGGGATCAGGTTAAGGAAGTAGGGACGAAGAATTTGGGAGAAATAGAGTGTACCCTGAGCCACACAATGTTACCTGGGACATCTCTGCTTCTGGTATTTCATAATTAATAGGCCTCTGAAATGCCATCTTGCCCAGAGGTTGGGTTGTCCTTGACCTATGTACCACTTTTTCATTCTGCTCTCTCACTTCTCTTCACTGGGCCTCACATGAGAACAGCAAGCATTGCTTTAATGTGGGCATGTAGCCATCGACTCTAATTTTATAATTTTTGAGCATCCACTCTGGTTAAGATGTTCTTTTCCTTTTCTGACAAAATATGTGAAGGCTCAAGCCCTGCCCTGTGTCTCCTTCTCAGTTAAGCTTCTTATTCTTATCCCTCTGACCTCCCCTCACCCCATTAATTGTTGTATCACCATGATCATCCTGTAATACCATCTTTTCCTGGTCCCCTTAGCATACATATTGAGTGTTAGGGACCCTGTAAACCTTCAGTGAATTAAGGAATCAATTGCAGGGGCACCTGGGTGGCTCAGTCGGTTAAGCATCTGCCTTTGGCTCAGGTCATGATCCCAGGGTACTGGGATCGAGCCCTGTGTTGGACCCCCTGCTCAGCGGGGAGCCTGCTTCTCCCTCTCCCTCTGCCTGCCGCTTCCCCTGCTTGTGCTCTCTCTCTCTTTCTGTCATACAAATAAATAAAATCTTAAAAAAAAAAAAAAAAAAGAATCAATTGTATATATTAACTCTTTGTGCCGCCTCCCTCACATTTTCTCGTCAACCCACACCACTCCAGCTCTGATCCCACCACTTTACTGACACAGTTCTTTTTTTTTTTTAAAGATTTTATTTATTTATTTGACAGAGAGAGAGATAGCGAGAGCAGGAACACAAGCAGGGGGAGTAGGAGAGGGAGAAGCAGGCCTCCTGCGGAGCAGGGAGCCCGATATGGGACTCGATCCCAGGACCCTGGGATCATGACCTGAGCCGAAGGCAGACGCTTAACGACTGAGCCACCCAGGCGCCCTACGGACACAGTTCTTATTGCCAAACCAATAGTTGGTCCTCGGGCCCAGGACCAGTTTTGAGGGCATATGACCTATATAGTCATTTAGGTCTCATACCTGGTTTAATGTCCTGCTATCGCTGTCTTAAAATTTTTTTTTTTTTTTTTTTTTAAGATTTTATTTATTTGACAGAGAGAGACACAGCGAGAGAGGGAACACAAGCAGGGGGAGAGGGAGAGGGAGAAGCAGGCTTCCCACAGAGCAGGGAGCCAGACGTGGGGCTCGACCCCAGGACCCTGGGATCATGACCTGAGCCGAAGGCAGACGCTTAACGACTGAGCCACCCAGGCGCCCCTCGCTGTCTTAAAATTCTTAACAGTTTTTCTACAAGGGCCTCCACGTTTACATTTTACATTGGGCCCCACAAATTATGTAGCTGGTCCTTTTCAGGCCTAATATTACTAAATCTCTTTAAAGCATTGGATACAGCTCGTCACCCTCTTGGAATACTTTTTGAGTTCCTGGACAGCAAAATCTGCTTGTCCCCTCCTATTTCATTTATGGCTCCTTCCTTTGCTCTTCCTTTTCAAGGTTAGGTGCCTTCACGCTGTTCTTCATCTAGTCTCACTTCCCGGGTGATCCTATCCAGTGTCTAGTCCTTGCACTAGACTGCTGCTGTGGCCAACAGTACCAAAAACAGTAGTAATAAGAGGTACCTTTGAGTGTTTTTTGTGTGCCAGCCATGAATTACAAGTATCATTTCTCTTACTATTTTAAACACCTCATTTGCAGTTGGAGTGTCCCGGCTCAGTAACTTGCCCAAGGACACATAGCTGGTAAGTGATAGACTCAGGGAGTCTAATTCTATAGTTTGCTCTTTTAACCATCACAATGTACAGCTAAAATCTCTCCCTGAGCTGTAGGTGAGTATACCCCTCCCACTACTTGACATTTCCACTTGGATGTCTAATGGGCATCTCCAACTTACTGTGTCCTAAAGATGAAGTCTTGGTTCCCACACCACCAATCTCCTTTTCTTCTGGTTTTTCTGATTTTATTAGATGGCTCTAAGATTCATCTGGGTGTCCAGTCCAAAAGCCTGGCACCTTTGCCGCTGCTTTTTCTCTTCCTTACATTGAATCCAGTTGCAGGCTGCACAGGCTCCATCTTTAAATGTATCTTTTGGGGTGGGGGAGGGCTGAGGGAGAGGAGAGAGAGAATCTGAAGCAGGCTCCACACCCAGAGCAGAGCCCAATAAAGGGATCAGTCTCACAACCCTAAAGTTATGACCTGAGCCGAAATCACAAGTTGAACCCTTAACCGACTGAGCCACCCGGGTGCCCCTACCTTTAAATATATCTTAATTTTGACTCCTCCCATTTCCATGGCCTCCAGTTTAGTCTAAACCACCACTTTCTTCAATTCTGTCTCCGTGCCCCCTGTATATTCTGCACAGAGCAGAGTGATATTTTAAATTTTTTTCTAAGTTTTATTGAAATATAAGATATGTAACCAAATTGGACAACTTGATAAATTTTCATAATGTGACATGCCCATTTAACCAACACCCAGAACCAGTACCCCCAGCAGTCCCCCTTGTGCTCCCCTGCAGCCACTGTCCTCCCTTCTTGCCCCCCAATAATCTGTATACTGATTTCTAACTCCGTTGATGAGTTTTACTACTCCTTGAACTTCATATAAATGAAACTTCATTACCCAGGAGGTACACAGTATGAAGACACAACAGTTTATGTATCCATCTTTGATGGATAGTTGGGTTTCTAGTTTTGGTCCATTTTGGATCATATTGCCACAGACATTATTATTATCTGCCTTTTGCTAAACATACATAAGAGTTTCTGTCAGGGATATACCTAGGAGTGGAACTGCTGAGTCAGACGGTAAGTGTATATTCGGCATTAGCAGATATGTCAAAACGGTTTTCCAAAATGGTTATGACCCTCAGCATTATATGAGAGGTCCAGGTGTTCCACATCCTCATCCAGGTTTGGTATTATATATCTTTTTCATTGTAGACATTCTGACGAGTGTGTAGTGCTGTCTCATTCATTGCATTTGCATTTGCTGAGAGACTCATTGAATTGACCATTTCATACGTTTGTTGACCATTTGTATATCTTCCTTTATGAAGTACCTATTTAGGCCTTTTGCCTATTTTCTTGCCCTTTCTTATTGATTTGTAGGGTTCTTTACAGATTCTGGGTTCAATGTGGGATAGATGTATTGTAAATATCTTCTTCCACTCTGGCTTGCCTTTTCACTCACTTGGTAGTATCTTTCAATGAACACAGTTTCTTAATTTTGGTGTAGTACAAATTATTGCTTTTCCTTTAGTAATTTTAGTAATTTAATCATTTTCATGTCCTGTTTATTGCCTACCCATTGGTCATGAAGGTATTCTCCTACATTCTAGTCTTAATGTGTTGTTTTACCTATCACATTTTTAGATCTATACTCTATATGGAATTATTTTTCTGTTTAGTATAAAATGTAAAAGTCAAGATACATTCTTCCCCCTTAGGAATATCCAGGTGACCCAGCATCATTTTTTTGTAAAGACCGTCCTTTCTTACTGTAAGAGTGGTAATTTTCTTAACTCAGATCATGAGATCCCCCTTGCTCAAAATCCTTCAAAGATTTCCCACTGCACTTAGCATGAAATAGACATGTCTTACCATGGCTCTTTGCCTGGAATCTGCTTTCTTCTTAGCTTTCACCCCACTGTTCTCATTTTCTGCTCTCCACTGTGGACATGCTGGTCTCCTTGCTGTTCCTCAGTCTTTCAAATACATTGACTTGGGCAGTCATGCGTGGTGTTTGTTCTGCCCAGAGAGCATTCTTCCTCCACAAGTCAGCCTGAATCAATCCTCACTGCACCAAGTCTATGTGCAAATGCCCTTTCCAGGGGCACCTGGGTGGCTCAGTTGGTTAAGCGTCGGACTCTTGGTTTCAGCTCGTGTTGTGATCTCAGTGTGGAGTCTGCTTTGGATTTTTTCTCCCTTTCCCTCTGCCCTTCCCCACTCATGCGTACTCTCTCTCCCATATAAATAAATAAAATATTTTTTTTTAAAAAAAGCCCTTTCCTCAGGAAGGATCACTAGCCACCCCACATAATACTAAGAATGAAGAATATATGAAAAATCCTCTGAACACGTATGATATTTATTAATGAACTGTTTCACAGTGACGTCATTGCCTACTAGGCGGCCTCTCCGTTCTGTTGTCGGGTTCATCAGATCTCACTATGTTTGGAAGTAGGACTGATCGTCATCTTTGTGACAGGCAGCAGCTCTTTTAAGCCAGTGTAACTGTTCTCTCTTCATTGTTTTTAGCTTTTGAATTTGAAGAAGTACTTTTGAAGACTTCCCTTTTAAGAACTATGAAAAAGTTTTGCTACCAAAAACCTTCACTACTCTGTGCTTAAATGAATGTTAATTTCTGAGGTTTGGAATTTTGTGGATTTGTCCCCTATTTTTCTTTTCTTTCCTCCTTTCTTTCTTTTGATGTTATTTGCTGTACGTGCTGCACATCCAGATTGTGTGTCAGAGGGACATGGATTATTTTTATGCTTTCTTAGTTATGACTGTTATCAGAGTGCCAGGCTGTCATTGCTTGCTCTCCTGAAATCAACTACTTCTAATTTCCAGTTAAACAAATCATTTTCAGTTTTTTCTGTTGTCTTTCTAGCCATTACAGTCATTTGGAATAAAAATTCAATTTCAGTGAAAAAAATGGGCTAAAGACCTAAATGTGAGACCTAAAATCATAAAACTCTTAAAAGAAAACATCAGCAGTAATCTCTTTGACATCAACTTTAGCAACATTTTTCTAGAATCTGTCTCCTCAGGCAAGGAAAACAAAAGCAAAAATAAACTATTGGGACTACACCAAAATAAAAAGCTCTTGCACAGTGAAGGAAACCACTAACAAAACAAAAAGGCAACCTAGTGAATGGGAGAAGATATTTGCAAATGATATATCTGATAAGGGATTAATATCCAAAATATAGAAAAAAACTTAGGCAATTCAACACCCCAAAAACAAATAATCTGATTAAAAGATGGGAGGAGGAGCTGAATAGACATTTTTTCCAAAGAAAACATACAGATGGCCAACAGACATATGGAAAGATGCTCAATATCACTAATTACGAGGGAAATACAAATAAAAACCACAGCAAGATATCCCCTTAAACCTCTCAGAATGGCTAGAATCAAGAAGACAAGAAATAAGTGTTGGCGAGGATGTAAAGAAGAACCTCATGCACTCTTGATGGGATCATAAATTTTGCAGCTATTATGAAAAACAGTATGGAGATTCTTCAAAAAATTAGAAATATATGATCCAGTAATTCCATTACTAGGTATTTACCCAAAGAAAATAAAAATACTAATTTAAAATGATATATACACCCCTATGTGTACTGTAGCATTATTTACAATTGCCAAGATATGGAAACAACCCAAGTGTCCATTGATGAATGAGCAGATAAAGATGTGGTATGTACACACACACACACACACACACACACACACACACACTGGAATATTACTAAGCCATATAAAAAGAATGAAATCTTGCCATTTGTGACAACATGGATGGACCTCAAAGGTATTATGCTAAGTGAAATAAGTCAGATAAAGACAAATACCATATGATTTCACTTATATATGGAATCTAAAAACAAAACAAATGAATGAACAAAAAAAGAAACAGACTGATAAATACAAAGAACATAGTGTGCTTAACAGGGGGGAGTGGGCACAGTCGATAAAGAGGAGTGGGAGGTACAGAAAATAGAATGAATAATTTGTATAAGTCCTCTGAATGTGTATGATATTAATGAACTGTCTCCTTTATGATGTTGTGATTCCTTGAGCAAGGGATTGTGTCTTCTTTTTGTAGATCTTATTTGCAGCATAATACTTTAGATCTCGAATAGGGTCCTAAGTATAACACATGTGATAATTCATTGTTTTCCCTATTTTGTCTACATTAGCTCCAGATAATTCAGACTCTAATATAAATATTTAATAATCTTATGCATTGTGGTGGAACATCAACTTTTTGTATTTTTTAAAAAGGGGGTAGTATACAGCATTATAGCCTGAAACTTTAAAATTCACTTTAGCTATTTTACATGGAAACAATGCATGCCTAAGTCCACGTGAATTTTATCTATGGCTAAAGAAATTAGAAGGTTCAGTGACTTTATATTCTCTTCTAACAGTAATACTAATTGTATTTCAAGTTTATAAAGTTGCATTTTTTCCTAAGAATTCTGCAATCTAGACGGTGATTCTTATTGACCTGGTTCCTATTATTGGGGTAACTTGGGGGCTGCATGCATATATAAAATTTGATTTGGGGGCAAGAGTTAGATTCATCTTTCATTTGTTTATTTGTTCATTCTTTGTTGGAAGCATTTATGTCCACTATTGGTTGCATTTGTTTTTATTGCCTTAAAGCCTTAAGCTATTGTTTGACATACACAATTCTTTTATTAATTGTAGAATGTCAGAGCAGAAAGAGACTTTCAAGATCACCTTATCCAGCTATAAAAGACATCACTGGGTCAGTTAACAGAACTGGAAAACTGTTGGTAGATTAAAGTATTGTCAATAATCAACTTCCTGAAGTTGATGGTACTATGGGCACATAGGAGAGTATCCTTATTCTTAGAAAAACACAATGAAGGGCGCCTGGGTGGCTCAGTTGGTTAAGCGACTGCCTTCGGCTCAGGTCATGATCCTGGAGTCCCAGGATTGAGTCCCACATCAGGCTTCCAGCTCAGCAGGGAGTCTGCTTCTCCCTCTGACCCTCTACCCTCTCATGCTCTCTCTCACTCTCTCTCTCAAATAAATAAATAAAATCTTTAAAAAAAAAAACCACAATGAAGTATTTAGGAATAAAGATGCTATGATGGTGTATTTACTTCCAAATGGTTCAGGGAAAGAAAAATGTGTGTGTGAGAGAGAGAGAGAGAGGGAAAGAGCGAGCGAGCTCGCTTGCATATGGAGAGAAAGAGTGAGCACAAGTGAGCATAAGAGTCAATTACAAACCAAATGGGGCACAACATTAACATCAGGTAGATCTGGCACAGGGTATATTAATCTTCTTTATACTATTCTTATGTTTCCTCTTAAATGTGAAATTCTCTCCACTTAAACAGTTTTAAAAAATCATCTCATACAGCCCTCTCAGGAAAAGCGTTCGGTCTTTGTGACCCAGAGGTTAAGTAACTTTCCCAGTCACCCTGAGAGTTAGAGACAAAACTTCTTCTAGCCCTGTGGACTGTGTTATGCTGTGCTGCCACCTTCTAGTAAACTGTCATCGAGCTCCAGCCAGATGCAGGAGCCAGTAATCCTGACTTGTGGTTGCATAGGACGCAGCCAAGCTTGCACATTAATGATGGAGCTTTGGGTTGCTTTTTAAAATATTTTTTTCCATTACCTGGTCAGCCTTACAACATCCAGCCCCTCTGTTACCTGGACTTCTTGTTACTAGATAGGCTGCCCATTGTAATTAGACATGCCTATATTTGCATTTTAACACTCAGTGGTTTGTTTTTCTCTTTCCTGATAGCTACTGCTTCTTGGGACACGTTTCTCATGCTGTGGAATTGCAAGCCACAAGCCAGGGCTTTCAGATATGTGGGTCACAAGGATGTTGTAACCAGCGTGCAGTTTTCCCCACTTGGAAACTTGTTGGCATCTGCTTCACGGGACAGAACTGTTAGACTCTGGATTCCTGATAAGTAAGAGAAACAAAGAAATACCTGATATGCTCTGGATATAGGAATGTGAAAGAAAATGAGCCTGGCTGTTCCTTCTGTACTTCTCGGGAATGCCTGAACTCCTGGTTACCTGCACTGCCCTTAGTCCGAGTCACATGCAAGACGTGTTGCCCTTGTCATGAAGTTAGCAAACTATTTCATACCCTTTTTTCCTCATCTTTAACTCATAATTATCTCTTCTATTTGAAACCTATTTCTAGCCATGGAAATATGCTTAAGGTTTTTTTTTTTTTTTTTTTTTTTGGCAGCGGGATGGTTATCAATCCCTTTATAAATCTATTGTAAACTTCAGATTGTCTCCCCAGAGAGATACACATTGACATGTATAACTGAAATTTTATAATTTATTAACCTACTATCGCCCATCTGTGGATCTTTTGGGGGCCTTTGGATATCTATTAATCCCTGAGCCAGAACTATTCTTTGGTGCATATCATTCATTATTGGGCTCCGGAATTTTCTGGCTAAAGAAAGTTTCTGACAAATGTATAAATCATTGCATTCCTATCCTGTTGTAACAAATCTCTCTATAAGAGGCTTTTTAAATCCTAGCTGATAGCTTATGTATTTTAAGCAATTATTGAGCCATGATTTTTTAAAAAGCTCTTGAACTCTTTTTTTGAACTCGTAATTATGTGTTTTCAAACACACATGAAAACAGAATGAATAGCACAACGACTTCTCCCCCATACTCTCCACCACCTCCAGCAGCTATCTTTATAACAGTTATCAGTGGCTCCATCCATGCCCTTCCTCTTTTTTTTTTAAGCTAGAGTATTTTTAGAACAACTCCCACACATCATATTATTTCCCCCCACAAATACCTCAGAGAATAGGAATTTGAGCATTTGCCTTGGCTCTACTGTGGCAGGACTTGATTCGTGGTACGTAACTGAACAGTCTCAGGCACCCCCACCTGTGGCACCTATGGACGTTCACAGGGCATTTTCCTGCCAGGAGGCACTTCTGTTTTCTGCCACCACCCAAAGGAAACTCCAGGCTGAGAAATCTGAACATCACCCTGACGGTAGTGAAAACTACTGAAGAGAGGCGACATGTTCTCATGACACTCCGGGTGGCAACGTACAGGGGAGCTGCGAGGGAGGGAGACTGGTTTGGGGTCCAAAAGGGAAAGTGTTTTCTAAAATCCTTAACTTTGAGGATTTAGGGCTAGTGGTTCTATGTCTTCAGCACAACAAGCTTCCGTCTGCCCTTACTAATTCAAGGAACTCTAAGGGACTAAACTATATACAAGGGTAGAAACGCTAAAAGCATACAATCATTAATTTGTATGGGCTAATCTAAGTGCCACAGTTGGGCTTGAGTAGATGTCTCTGGTTCCTCTTTCTAAATCGTAGCATCGTGGGGCCAGGGCAATCGTGGGTCATAGCAGTGGGATGGAGACTGATATATCAGTTATTGCTGTGTAACCATCCTCAAAATTTAACTTAATACAGTAACTGTCATTTCCCATAATTCTGTGGGTTATCTGGATGGTTCTTCTGCCCCATTTGATGTTGGCTGTTACTCAGCTTCTCTAAGCTGGCAGGCCCAGCACCTCACTCACGCCTGCGGCCTGGTGCTGGCTGTTGGCCGGGGCACCTGGTCCTCCATTTGCCCTCTCTGCACCCGGATAAGGACTTCCTTGTCCTGGCAGCTGGGTTCTAGGACAGTAAAAATGAAAGCTGCTGGTCCTTTGAAGGGCTAGGTCTGACACTTCTAGTGTCACTTCTGCCTCATTCTGTGGGTCAAAGTAAGTCACAACCAGCCCAGATTCAGAGGGAGGAGAAATCGGTAGATTCCCCCTCATGTGGGGAGGAGCGGCATGTGCATATAGGGATGAGAGGGAGTAGGCGGTCGTACTCGCCAACACCACACCTGGTGACTGGCAGGCTAGGGGAGAATAGTAGGAACAAGCATGGAAGCAGTTCTGGCCCGGAGTTCATCACAGTGGGCAGTCAAGAGAATGTGGGCAGAGAGCCAATGTCAAGGCGAGGTGAGGAGCTACAAAGCAGTTAAGCCACAGCACAGCAAGCCCAAGGCACTGCTATTGTGGTTTCTTGCGTCTTCCTGTTGAGCCCGGGTCCAGGGGTGGCACCAGAGTATAGCCGAGAGGCGGGCCCTTTAGAAAGAAGTCCAGCCGGATAGCCTGCTGGAGTGTGGAGTGTAGACCTAAAGAGCAGGGCAGATTCCGATGATTTGGACCGTCTCCTGGCTTCCTGCTCATAGCAGATGCCAGTCTTGTCTTTGTTTTCTCTAGGCTATACTCCTAACTGCCACTCATGGGAACTTTCCCTTGAAACTTCACTGGACTAGACCCTGAATGCTCCTTCCTATTTTTAAAAAAAAATTATCAATTTTAGGTTTTGCATGGTATAATATGTATCAGGTGATGGAAATTTTTGACAAAGTCACTTTTACCTTCTACAGACCACTGGAGGGATAAGCCGGGATGGATCTAAGAACCTTAAGTAGTGACTCTTCCCAGTGGAATTCAACAAAATGTATTGAGCTATTTTTATATGCCTGATATTGTGCTAGATGCTGGTCTTATAGGGATGAACAAATCATCATTCCTGTCCTAAAAAACAAAAAAACACAAAAAACTCACGGCTTAATAGAAGAGAAACAGGTCTATTTTTTTTTAAGTACTGTATAATGTAATAAGCAAAATGGATGTAGCAGATAGGGAGCAATTAAGCCTGTTTGGGTCGGTCAAGGGGGGTTGGGGTGGAGGAAGTAATCTAGGCTAATCTAGCAAAGACAGAGGTGTGTTTGAAGTTCGGGGACTGTTCTGAGTCCAAAGTTCAGTGTAACGGCAGGATGCCTTGCTGAAGAGCTTGGGCATTGTACCTTTTCTTGGAGGGCAGCCAGTGACAAATTTATGCTGAGATATACATGCTTAGAATGACACTTTTAGGGAGGTAGCAAGCACGGTATGTAGGTGACTGGAGGGGGATAAAAGATTAGAGCAGGGAAACCAGTTAAGACGCTTTTGCGATAATCTCGGTGAAGGATATGGAGGGTGTATCTACCTTAATGTGAGCATAGCTGGGATAGAAAGAAGAGGTGTTGAAAGGATATTTGGGAAGTGATAGCAATATCACTATCACTGAATCTGTTTTTTGACCTACTGAATGTGGGAAGAGAAGGGGAACAGTTGAGTATCACTTCTCACTCTGCACATTCTGTTGCCCGATGTTTTTCAAACAGTTATACATAAATACGACTTTCTGAATGGAAAGACACTTTCTGAAGTGTCTTGGGAACTTTGAATGCTGACACAAAGTAGTACTTTCCAAATGCTACCTTTGAACTCCAGTGCTCTCTGCTAGCCTGCCCGTAACTATTTTAACTTTTTTTTTTTTTTTTCTGGTGCTTCTCCTTAAATGCCACACATTATTTTCTCCATCTTTTCTTTTCCTGTTCTATTTTTCTTACCCTAGTCAAGAAAAAGAAGCAGCGTCTGAAATTTCAAAGTGTTGAGAACTAGAGTATGTTATTACCATGTGTCCTTTGTTTTGCTTAGGAGTATAAGATTGGGCCTGGCCTAAGCAAGGCCTTAGATATACCCCGAGGGTCTCAGTTCTCATTGCTGGTGGGTGAAAACACAAGTGGAAACAGGAAAGTCAGCTCACCTAGAGCTATGTTCTGTAGAGGGGAAAATGGAATAAGGGCATCTCTTCCCTCCCAACCTAGACTGCTGGTCCACACAAGTTCCACATGGCCCCAGTGTGAAAATACTTCCTTGGAGCTCTTCATTTCATCTGTCTTAGCTTTTCTAGGTTTCAGGTTCTTTAAACTATTTATTGCTCTTTCTAGAGGAACAACAGGAACTTAAAATTCATGGTCAAGATTTGTTCAAAATATTCTCTAGCTTCCAATTAAAACAAAAACAGCAAGTGCATTTCTGGGTGGGACCACCAGGATCTTTCCTGTTAAGTATCAGTTATGACTTTAATTAATAAAACCAGCTTTAAAGAGTGTTGATGAAGAAACTTTTCATACTTTTGTTAATTTTTTATAGGTGTTAAACTGTTTTATATGTTTCAAAGTCTGTATGCTGATTACATATTGATTATAGTGAAATCCAGTGTTATAAATATTAAACTGTTTATTTCCAGGAGAGGGAAATCCTCTGAATTTAAAGCTCATACAGCTCCAGTTCGAAGTGTAGACTTTTCAGCTGATGGCCAGTTTCTAGCTACAGCCTCTGAAGACAAATCCATCAAAGTATGGAACATGTATCGCCAGCGTTTCTTATACTCCTTGTACCGACATACACACTGGGTACGCTGTGCCAAGTAAGTGTGAAGTTTTGTTGTAAGAGTTCCACATTTTTTCCTGCTGTAGTCCATATTTACCGCCCCCGCCCTACCCCCAGAAAAGGGGATGAGGACAAACTCATTCATTCGTTCATTCAGCAAATATTTATTGTGTACCTGCTGTGTGCTGGGAAGAATAGGAAACAAAACCGTCAGAACCCCTCGCTGTCAGGAAGCTTACATTCTAGAAAGGGGAGAGAGACGATAAACAGGTAGGAAAATGGATTGGAAGGGGTGGGGGCTGCAGTGTTAAACAGAGACTGCCTCACAGAGAGGGTGGCCTTTGAGCTGAGACCTAACAGAGGGGGAGGGGCAAGGCTTGAATATATTTGGGAAAGGAATGTCCTGGATAGTGGAAACCAGTACAGAAGCGCTGGGTTGTGAGCCTGGAGGCTGTCGAGGACCAGCGAGAAGGCTGGTGTGGAGCAGAGTGTGGGGAAGGAACAGGAGAGGCACCGAGGGAGGTTGCAGCCAGGTCGGGGACAGCTGACATGCACGCTGAGTGGGGTGAGGTGCCTCTGGAGTGTGTTCCTCTCTCTGACCACTGTTTTAGTGGGATTGCTCAGACTGCCGTGTGGAGAATGGACTGTCAAGCTCAGAGCAGAGGCAGGGGGCGTTAGGAGGTTGTGTGTAGTAGTTCACATCATGGCTTGGACTGGGGTGGTGGCAGTGGAGATTTCGAGGAGTGGCTGGGTTCTAGATGTAGCTTGGAGGTGCGCCCAACACCTCTTGCTGTCACGTGGGCTGTGACAGAGAGAGGAACTGAGAATGACCCCACGGTCTTCTGGGACGAGTGCTACTGTAGGCGTCCCTTTCTGTTCTTAAGACACACTGCTGAAGTACTTAAAATATTTCCCCAACTGCCCTGGGAGGATAGGGTTCTTGTTTTATTTTCCCAGTTTTGCAGATAAGGGAACTGAGTTTCAGAGTTAAAGTTAGAACTCGTCTAGTTGAAAGTGATAGAAACCCAAAGAAATTCTTTTTCTCCTCTCAAGGTGGTTAATTGGCTGATGTTTGGTGACCTTGGAGTGAAGAAGGGGGACACTAGGACCAGGGCCTCCAGTGCCCGCAGTGTCTCTCTGGGCCTCCCTCCACACCGCCTCTATTCTCTCAAACACCCTGCTGCTGAGGTCATTGCCAGCTGTGGGCAGAAGCCCTCACAGCTCTGACTGGACAGGAAAAGCGTGTCCTACCGCCAGTTAGAAAAATGCCGGGGGCAGCTCTCAGCCTGGCTCCTGTGCTCATCCCTTCTCCGGGCAGCGAGACCCTGTGGTTGTGTCAGGCCAGCCAGGCCCCTGACAGACCAGTTACTCGGGCCAGCTGGGGGGTGAGAGTACATACCAACCATGCGTTCTGGTGGTGGACAGGGGGATGTTAGTTCCCTTTCAGAAGAAGAGAACTAACATTGTCATGGGCACTAGGGGAAGATCTGTGAAGCCTGCAGCCAGCCGACTTTGTGCATGCTGGATGAAGCAACATGCTGGGCAACCCCAGCCAGGATGTGGTGGAGGGGGAGAGGGAGGGGGAGCCCAGCTCTGTCTGTCTCGCCTTACAGCCCACGCGCCTGTTATCATGCTCTCAGTGGGACATTATTGGTCAGGTGTTGATTATAATCTAGGGTAATGAGTCTAAGGAAAATAAAAAAGATAGACAGCAGGTCATACTTTTAGTTAATTTTTTTTTTTTTTCTTCTAAAGTTCTCAGCTACTTTTGGCTTTGGCCATCTCAGTCTTATTTAATATGCCACAGAGCTGTGTGGTCAAGAACATGGGCCTGGGACCTAAATATATAGGCTAAAATTCCAGCCCCACCACTTACTGGCTATGTGACCTTTTGGAAAGTTATCTAACTTTTCAGTGCCTTCATTTTCTTACCTGTAAAATTAGGATAATAATAACCTGCTGCACAGGTTGTCATGGTATTTAAATGAATAAATATACATGGAACATTTAGAATCATGCCTCCCACAGAGTAATCACTAGATAAATCTTAGCCATCCTTCTTCTCATCATCATTGGACATCACCGTCTTGTTTCATTTTTAAAGATATTGTGGAGCTTGAGTTGATAGTTTTTTCCCACCTAAGGAGGTGACATGTGTGGTGGTCCCAAGAGGCTGGTCAAATCATTTGTATTTATTTATTAAATGATGTTGTGAACAGAGATCTATCGTCCAGCAGATCAGACCCGGAGAATAGACAGAGGCACAGGAGATTAGGCTGGGTACTGGGAGTCATTATTCAGCTCCCACTAGGACTGACTCTGGATAAGTTTGGCAAAGACACTGGTTTCTGTTACCTTCATCAGGGAGCTCATCAGAAGCAAAAACATTGAATGATAGCCGTTATTTATCTAGTGTGTCCTACGTGTCTCTGTTTCCTTCCTAAAATCATTTAAGGTGGTTTGTAATAACTGTAACACAATTGGAGGGAATGAAGAGACAATTCTATTTAGAACCATGTAACCTCGGTTAGTATAAATCTGGCAGGTTTAACCTGAGTTTCCTGCAGCCAAGGTATTAATGGGATGACGGTGGCTGACGTATTTTCATGTTCTAACAACAAAAAGGAATCCTATCAAGTTGTTCACATAAGACAAAATTTTTCCTGTAGTAAATTCTAGGAGGTATTTTATTTCCTGCCCTTGTACTGAATCATCTATGTATAATATACATGCAAAAGAAAAGGTATTGCTAGTGTAAGATAGAAGAACTTATGGAATGTTGAAAAGGTCGCCAGTAATGTAAAGTTTTGGTCTTCAGAATATTCCTTTAATGAGCATAGCCCTGCTATGTACCACATACCTGTGCTGCGTGTTAGGTAGGTAGAGATGAAAACCACAGTCTGAGCCTCAAGGAGCTTTTATATTTTATAGTTCAATGGAAAAAAATGGATACAAAATAATTATAAACTAATGTGTCCTATGGGAAGATGATGCACAAGGCGATAAGGGAGTGTGCAGTGGGGCACTGAACTAGACCTGCGTGAGGAAAAGCCAAGGCAGACATATCGGGCCCAGCACCCAGGGACAGGCAGGAGAACAGGCAGCGTGCGTCTTGTCAGATGGGGAGGGGTGGCAAGCCGTTCACAGTGGGAATCAGCGGGAGTAGGCACTATGGCCTGGGAAACTGTTTGGTGCTCTGGGAACATGAATTATTCAGCTGTTGCCAGGCACAGGAAGTAAAGTGGGATGCGAGGTGGAGTGGGGAGGGAGGGGGGAAGGCTCAGTGTCATGGATGTCATGAAAAGACTTAGGATTTCATCCTCCAGGTGACACGGAGACACCGTAGGGCTTGGAATGGGGAAGAAGCATGATCATTCCCGAGCTCTCTACTAATTGGTCTTACATCCCACAGCATGACTGCTTTAGAGGGTTGGCGTGAGCTAGGCTAAGACTCCTATGCCTCCCTGTGCCACATCATTACCCTTGGGCAAGTTAGTCTACGGCTCTCAGCCTCAGTGGGAGGTGAGGGTAATGAGGCTTCTCAAATGGACTGTGGTAAGGATGAGAAAGACTGTTCAGAACTGAGTGATGCCAGAAGCCTGCCATTCCTCCGTCTGGGCAGCATCAGTTAGGGAGAAACTTAGGAATTGGGGACGAGCCCCTAAAAATGTTCTCCCCCACCAGCTAGAGAGGAGGAGTCGATGGTGGAACCCTGCTTTTCTGTCTGCCTCACATCTGTTCTGTTTTCTGGTGACAGTGCCCAAGTTTTCCCTGAGGAACCAGCGCTCCCCCACAGTCCCTCTTTATGTTATGTGTATGCTGGCATGGCCTCATCTCCAGTCCCAGCAGAGGGCATTGAGCTCAGGCTTGCCATCTGGAACAGGGCACCTCCAGCCTACAGGACTTAGTGAGTCTTGTTAGAATGGCAGGCCTTTCCCTTGGGATTTCTGTGTTAGGCTTATTTCCTTTTTCTTCCATCCTTCCTTCCTTCCTTCCTTCTTCCTTTCTTTCAAGTTTATTTACTTATTTTAGTAATCTCTACACCCCACGTGGGGCTTGACCTCATGACCCTGAGATCAAGAGTCACATACTGTTCTGACGGAGCCAGCCAAGAGCCCCTTAGGCTTATCTAAACCTGTGGCTGCTGAGGGACACCATGGGCAAAGAGCTGACCTGACAGTGATGCTGACTCAGGGGGCAGCAGAGCTGTGAGCCGGAGAAAGAAAGAATTGCTATCTAATTACATGGTGTGGTTTCTGGATACAGTCATACCTGGTTTTATTAACATGTGTTTGTGTGTGTGCATGTATGTGTGTTTAAGAAATGGGCCTTGAAAATTCTCACTTTTTTTTTTTTTTAAAGATTTTATTTATTTATTTGAGAGAGAGAATGAGAGAGAGAGCATGAGAGGGGGAGGGGCAGAGAGAGAGGCAGACTCCCTGCTGAGCAGGGAGCCCGACATGGGACTCGATCCCGGGACTCCAGGATCATGACTGAGCTGAAGGCAGTCGCTTAACCAACTGAGCCACCCAGGCGCCCCTCACTTTTTTTTTTAAAGGCACTTTCTATAAGATGTGATTGTGGAACAGTGTTTTGGAAAAGTGGGAGATATTGCTGAATCCAGTGATATGCACTCAAGACACCTAAGTGTTCCTCTCTACAGACTTGCCTTCATTCCCGATCCCCCACCCACCACTGCTCTCCTGCCTCCACCAAGACCTTGTGAAATGCAGATCTGGTCCTACTGCTCCTCAGGTTAAAAACTACCTGGCATGTCTGCTCTGCCTTCCTATTACAGCCTTGTCTTTTGTCCCTGTCACCATCCCCTTCTTGCAGCTATACAGTCCTGTGTGCAATGTTCTGTTATGTCCTGTGCCTTTTCCACATGCTGCCGGCCCTGCCTGGAAAGCCCCGTGAATCCACCCTCCCTCACAGTCCTGCTCTACATCTCTCCCTCCAGGAAATGTTTCTGACTCTCCCAGGCCCAGCTTATCATAAGTCCTCTATGCCACTGCATTGTCCTGTTTACGAGATCTGTCTGCTTTGGCCTCTCTTCCCTGTCAGACTTTGAATTACAAGTATTTTGTTTTATTTTTTTGAAGATTTTATTTATTTATTTATTTATTTGAGAGAGAGAGAATGAGAGAGAGCGAGCACATGAGAGGGGGGAGGGTCAGAGGGAGAAGCAGACTCCCTGCCAAGCAGGGAGCCCGATGCGGGACTCGATCCAGGGACTCCAGGATCATGACCTGAGCTGAAGGCAGTCGCTTAACCAACTGAGCCACCCAGGCGCCCACAAGTATTTTATTCATATTGTATTCTCTTGACAGGCACTATTCTAAATTCTGTAGATACCATAGAAAGCAAAACAAAATTCCCAGTCTTGTAGAGTTCCTGCTACCAAGGCAAGTAGACAATAAAAAAATATGTTAGTGATATGTGCTCTGCAGAAAAATACTGTAGGGTAACAAGATAGAGAGTGCTGGGGTTGGAAGGTGCTCTTTTACATATGGCTCAGGAAAGGCATTTCTGCTCAGGTGACTTTGACTGAAGGGAGGGAGCCAGTGAGTCAGGTACCAGGGGCGAGTGTTGGAGATGGAGTCATATACAGTGTGAGAAGCACTGCAGTGTTAGTATGGGGTGGGGAAGGCTCAGAGGAGTTGTGCAAAAATGTGGGTTGAATGAATCAGTGAGGGGTGGGCAGGTAGCTTAGGTGGGAGTTTTCATGGGCTTCTTCAAGGAAGAATCATTTCTGTGGATTTTTAATATCAAATATAAAAGGACTGTACATGCAGGTTGTGATGGAGAATGTTTATGGGCCTTCACTATTTTTTTTTTCCATTTTGGCCAATCCCTGTTCAGGTTGATAATTTTGTACTGAGCTTACCTGGTCTTAATGGAATGCCTTTATCTTGCTGGTACCTTGTGGTTCTGAGGTAGATTTCTTTCTTTTTTTTTTTTAATCAGTTTTCTAACTGTTTGGCATGAGTGATTCATGTGAAACTCTGCAGAGGACTCTCTGGAGGAATGTTCTTTGATAAATAATTTGGTTAAATCTAATGAATAAGGATCTCATCTTTTAGGCAACTTTCCATGTATATGCTCTACGGCATGCTTAGAGATTCTTTCTTATGCATTTATTATCATCTTTTTCCTTGGCTCGTGCTCTTGTAGTTAGACAACAGGAGCACTGAGAGGGCCCAATTGACCCCTCGAGCCCAGTCTGTCCAGTGTTTGTGCAGCTTCCTGTGAGAACTTAGCCTTGCCAGGGTCAGCCCAGTCCAGAACTTTCTTCCAAAGGTCTGAAGGATCAGAAGTCCTATTTTCGCTTTTTACTCAGAGGTGAGAACACTCTGAGGCACTGAGTCATGCTTTAATAAACTTAGGAGAGTCTGAAACACAAGGCAGATGCCAATTTACTTATTTACAATGACAATGCTAACTTTCAAAGGGACTAGAATATTTGCCTGCTTCGGTCGGGGCCTTCCTCCTTTGCTGACAAAGTCAGAATAAGGGCTTGATGGGTCCTGGAACTAAAGCAAGAACGTTTGTTGAAAAAAGTATCTTGATGAATAGTTTTCTCAGGTTCGTATCGTGTGATGGGGCCATCTCTGCCACAGGCACACACCTGCCCAGGAAACTGCATGATCAGTGGTCAGGTCCTCCCTCACCCGGGCCAGGCAGGAGACGTAGTGACTACTCTTGCCTCCTGCTGTTGCTCAGCACCTCCTCTCTGGTGACATGGTGCCTTTCAGGTGCAGGGGTACAATTGCACAGATTAATTAGATAGATTCTGCAGAGAGCCCATGCAGGGTGGTTAAGAGCATGGACTCACTGGCGTGTGATCCTGTGAACATGGTTCAATCTCTCTGGGCCTTGGTCTGTTCCCCTATAAAATGGGTATCAAGGGGTACCTTCCTCATAGAGTCTTTGTGAAAATTAAACAAGTGAATGAACATAAAATATCAAATGTCAGCTATCAACTGCCCTCATGTTCCAGTTTTTTCCCCTGTGGATTATCCTGGAGTCTCCATTAGGTTGTGTTCACAGTCATTTCATGCATTTGCACACAGTGTTTGGGGTTGCTACTACAGGTAACTGCTATCATCCATTGAATGTACTTTACGTATTTAACTATTAGAGGATAACTTTATTTCCAAGTACTTGGGTCTGAAAATCTCTGCCTTTTAATTGGAGAGCGTAATCCATTTATATTTATGTAACTCTTCCTATGATTAGGTTTAAGTGTCCCATCTTACTCTGTGTTTTCTATTTGTCCCATTTGTTTATTTCTTTTTTTTCCTTTTTTTTTAGATTTTTATTTATTTGAGACAGAGAGAGATAGAGCACGAGCGGGGGTGGGGGGGGAGAGGGAGAAGCAGACTCCCCGCCAAGCAGGGAGCCCAATGGGGGACTCGATCCCAGGACCCCAGGATCACGACCTGATCGAAGGCAGACATTTAACCTACTGAGCCACCCAGGCGCCCCTGTTTATTTCTTTTTCCTCCTTTCAGGTTGATTATTTCTTAGTATCCCATTTTATCTCCTGTTTGGGCTTTTTAGCTTTGCTCTTTGTCTTGGATTTTGTTTAGAAGCAACCTCTAGAGATTACAGTCTATATCCTTAATATAATCACTGTCTACTTTTGAATTAATTTGTGTCATTTTATATATATGGTGATAATGGTTACTATTAGGAAAATAAGTTATAGAAAGTCTAGAAGTAGATGCATGTATGTTTTATGATAGATGGTGTTTCCAATCAGTGGGGAAGTGGATGGACTGTTTAATATATAGTTAATATAATTGGATTTCTGTGTGGGAGAATGTAAAGTGGGATCTTTATTGCATACCATACATTTACAAATTGGTAGATGAATTAAACAACTAAACATTAAAAATTGTCCAAATGAGGGGCACCTGGGTGGCTCAGATGGTTAAGCGTCTGCCTTCGGCTCAGGTCATGATCCCAGGGTCCTGGGATCGAGTCCCGCATTGGGCTCCCTGCTAGGCGGGGAGCCTGCTTCCCCTTCTGCCTCTGCCTCTCTCTCTCTCTCTCTGACTCTCATGAATAAATAAATAAAACATTAAAAAAAAAAATTGTCCAAATGATACTGCTCTTCCTCCTAATATATAGACAGTATATTTAAATGAATATAGAGGGTCAGCAGAGCAATTGTTTTTCCCTGTAGTATTTGAATTTTAAATGTATGACATAGACTTAAGGAATTAAAATTCTGTGTCTGTCTGTGCTGGGTACTTACCATACATTTGTTCTTGGAGCCTAGACTTACTCTGTGTGGCATAGAGATGATGCCTATTCATGTAAGCAGTGAAGAATAGCTAGCTATGTTCTTTGGAGTAACTGTTACTTATGATCATACATTTTAATTCACAGAAATATTTTTAAGATATGCTCTATATTGGGAAATATATTCATGCTTCTAATATAAATTAGTATAGTCTTTTGAGAAATCAATTTGCAGAATATATCAGGTGTGTTTGTTGCAGTGACTTTGCAATTGGAAATATATTCTAAGTAAATACTCTTTTGTATGCAAAAGAAAAAGCTTTGTATTCAAAGGTACTGCTTTCAGTATAATTTATAATGGCGAGAAATTGGAAAGAACCAATTTTTCCAAATAAAGAAAGCTAGTTAAATAAATTTAGACTATTGTGTAGCCATTAAAAGGGGACTATATACAAGTAATGACACGAAAATGTTTATGTGAGGGAGGGAGAGCAAAATTCAGAACTCATTATAGTACAAAAGATAAAGTAGCTATCATACACACAATGTTAAGTGTGATTTTGAGAGATGGGACTATGGACTTTTTTTACTTACTGTATTTCCCATTTTTTTAACATTCAATTTTTCTTTAATGAGTAATGAAGAAAACAGAAATATATATAGTTGAGAAATATTTTCTCTTTCCAGTGGCAAAGAATTTTTCTTGTAGGTAAAATTATTATAGCCCAGTATTCTTAAAAATAATGTGTACTCGGGGTGCCTGGGTGGCTCAGTCATTAAGTGTCTGCCTTTGGCTCAGGTCATGATCCCGGGGTCCTGGGATCGAGTCCCACATCGGACTCCCTGCTCGGCGGGAAGCCTGCTTCTCCCTCTCCCACTCCCCCTGCTTGTGTTCCCTCTCTCGCTGTGTTTCTGTCTGTCAAGTAAATAAATAAAATCTTTAAAAAAAATGTTTAGGATAATGTATGCTTTTTTTGTGGTATCCTCCATCAAAAATAAGTACAGCCTATTGAGACAACTTTTCCAACATTATTGCTTTTCCAGCATTAATTTTTAGGGGGAAAACTTTACCTTTAATTTTCAGTTGTTGGTAGTGTTACAGGTGATCTTTGACCACTAATTGAAGAGATTTTTCTTTATAGTGCTAAGATATATATATTATAGAGCTTACCATTTTAACCATTTTAAAGTATGCAGTTCAGTGTCATTAGGTGTATTCATGCTGTGCAACAAATTGCAAAGATTTTAAACATCAGCTTTCATTGGCTATAATATTAAGTTGGACCCAATTCTCTTAAACAATTCTCTTTTAAGTGCCTTAATATTTACTAAAGACCTACTCAGTGCCATATACTGTGTCTGGAAGTGCAACAATGAATGAGACAGATGTGGTTTCTGTCTTCTTGGAGCTTACATTTGTTGGGGAAGCCGACAGAATGCTTGGTTACAAATGTGACCTAAGTGTGACTATGAGCTACTCTAAGAACACATAGTGAGGAACTAACCTGGTGGTGGGGGGGTGTCTGGAAGACTTCCTGAGGAAGTGACTCTGAGCGGAGGCTTGCCGGAGGAGTAAAATCCTCTTAGGTATTTGAAACTACATAAAAGTAGGGGACAGCATTTGAGGCACAGGGAATAGCCCATGAGGAAACTTCCTGAGACAGGAGCAGGGACCTGAGGGGAGAGGCATGTGTGTCAGGAAGAGTAAGTAGGATGATGAAGAGATAGGAGGGCTGACTCTGGAGGACCTGATAAGCAGTAGGAAGGATGCCAGGCTTTTTCCCAAGGGAAATGCAAAATCATCAAAGCATTTTAATCAGAGAAATTTGATTTAATGTTTAAAGATCACTTTTATTGCCTGTGGAGAATGGAAGACATTAGTTCCCTTTATGGTTTGAAGAGACAGGGCCTGATAATGGATTGGAGTATGGGGGTATGGAGGAGAAAGAGGCTCAAAACATGACTCCCAGGTTTCTGGCCTGAGAAAGTATTTACTGAAAAAAGGAACACTGGAGAAGGAGCAGTTTGGGGAGGTGGATGATGAGTTCAGATTTGGACAAGTTCAGAGTTGGAAGTGCCTGCAGGATATCCAAGAGGAGACGCCTAGTAGGCAGTTGTATTTATGGGTGGAGATCCCAGGAGAGAAGTCTGGGTGTATAAACAGTAAATGACCCAACAAATAATTAGCATGTTTTATGGCATAGTTAAATCTTTTTATATCTCTTTGATCTGCTTTTTGTCTCTCAGTAGCTGAATCCTGTTCCTGTCATTAACAGATGGGTTCTCTTCTGATGCTGACCAACACTTAGGAAAAAAAAAAAATGTTTTGCTTATTGCCTTGAACTTCACCTTTAATATGAAAACACAGAATCTCACCAAAGCAAACTCTGAGACTGCCAATATATTTTTTCAATGAGTCTATGAAAGTTTAGGTCTGAATGCAATCCAAACTCCCTCATTATACAAATAGAAAACTGTGGCCAGTGTGGTTTTGAATTTCACAAGGTTACATAGCTGGGCAGTTGCAGAATTGGCCCTAGAATTCAGGACCATGTATTGACTGGGCAGTCTTATTTCCACTACTTTTTACTGCTTCCCCCTCTTATTGAATAGCTGCTGTCTTCAGAGTACCAAATACTAATTATTTGTTTCTTAAGGACGTAGAACAGTGCCTACTCTGTTTGGTGTCAGAGCCCTGAGGGCTGGAATTGTCTTTTTATAGAGTATTTATTCCAATGATAAGAAATTCCAAAGGAAAATTTTGATTTCTTATGAACACTTTGAAACTTCTCATGGTTCATGAACCCCTTTGGCTCTCTAATGAGTGGATAACCCTATGGCTGTGTATATAGTAACACAATTTTACATACAGTTTCAGGAACTCCATAGATTCCAAGTTAAAGAACTCCTGTCATGTATTTGGGCTATTTTCAAGGACCTGTGAACCAGTTTTTCTAGAAAGAAGTTCAGTAATTTCCTGATTCTCCCAAATGAGTATCACTGTGTTTAAGAGATTGAATAGTAGTTCAGTTAATTTCCCAGATACCTTACAGACGGTTCATGTGTGCTAATCCATTAGTCACTATTGACTAATATAATGTCCATGTCAGTGACACACTCTCTAGAGGTTTTATTTTTTTAATTTTTTAATTTTTATTTAAAGATTTCATTTATTTGAGACAGAGAGCAGGGGGACAAAGGAAAGGACAATCCTTTGCCCCAAAGTCAGGGCAAAGAGAAGCCTGTTTTATTGGTGCTAACCTATTTTTGATGTATCTAATTTAAAATGAAAGGGGAGAAGGGAAGATACAAACCACCATCCTCACTTTTAACCCCTGCCAAGGCAAACAACAACAACAACAACATACAGAGAGAACATATGCAGGGATTATAATGTGGTGTCCAGAGGAGGGGGACAGCCTTAACCCTGAGTCCCCCTTTGGTCGTGTGGAGCTGGGGGTAGAACCCCCACCCAACCGCCCCACACTCATAAATACAACTGCCTACTAGGCGTCTCCTCTTCCCAGCCACCTCTTTCACTCTCTGCTTATCTGATATTCTCGTCCCCTTCATTTCTTTAGCACCTGGAAATTCTCCCAGGCTCTAGCTCTTCCTGCTCAGGATGAATTTCTAGCCAGCCAAGATCCCTCCTTTTCCTTATTCACAAGTTTCTTTAAAATCTTGTTGCTCCAATGGAACTTCTCCTGACAAATTGGCACCTTTTTGTTACAAACTCTTTTCTTAGCACTATTTAAAATGATATTACTTGTGTGCCCTTCCTAGAATGAAAACCTCATGAGGGCTGGGATCTTACCAGTCACATTCACCACTTTATCCCCATTACCCAGGACAATGCCCGGGGCCTGGTTTTGGCAGGTGCACAGTAAATATTTGAATGAAGGAATGAATATCTTCCCCATAAAGTCCCCAAGGACACTGACAGTGTATGGCAGCAGAGACCGGTTTTTATTAAAGGATAGTCTGGCTGCTAGCCTGCCACTCAGAACCCAGTCACATAGCCTCCTCAGAGCACTGCCTCATGGTTTCCCTTCACTCTAGAACTTCGTGTGGTTACCCAGAAGCCACACTGAACTGAGCTCTAAATCATTTCGCCAGCTGAAGAAAGTTTCCTCTCTGTCAGAGACTTAAGCAGAGTGGCTGAGAGGTTTGGCTGTGGAGCCAGACTGCCTGGTCAGATCTTCCTGGCTGTGTGACTCTGGCAGTTTCCTGATCCTGTATGGGGCTGGGTATATTCACCTGTAAATTGAGGCTACCAGTAACACCTGTTTTGTAGGGTTATTTTGAGGATGAAATGAGTTGCTATAGGTAATGGGTTAGGAACCATTCTAAGACATATTTGCTCAATAAATGCAGGCAGGATAACGACGATAATGGAGGTGGTGGTGTTTGGCCAGTAATGTCAAAGGGTGAGTATTTTTAGGCTTTGTTTTTAATCTGGTCATTCCATTTTATTAACCATTCTTACATCATTGCTTTCTGAAAATGTAAGAACCAAGTAATCTCTTAGAAATACTTTTTTTTTTTTAAAGATTTTATTTATTTATTTATTTGAGAGAGAGAAAGAATGAGAGACAGAGAGCATGAGAGGGAGGAGGGTCAGAGGGAGAAGCAGACTCCCTGCCGAGCAGGGAGCCCGATGCGGGACTCGATCCCGGGACTCCAGGATCATGACCTGAGCTGAAGGCAGTCGCTTAACCAACTGAGCCACCCAGGCGCCCCTAGAAATACTTTTTAAAATATTCACAGTAAGTGATTTTTAAAAGATAACTTATTAAGAAACATAATTTGATTCCTTATATTAGTTGCATTATTATGCAAAGTTTATTTCCATGAGGATACTGAGTAGGTGTTCCTTCCCCAGGATCTGTGTAAAATACATATCATCTATTTGAAGCATTTCCATAATACTGCCCTTCATATGTGAATCTTCCTCACGTATTTTCTGGAGGAAAAGATTAAAAAATATTATGTTAAGATAAAATCAAGTGGTGCCTGGGTGACCCAGTTGGTTAAGCATCTGCCTTTGGCTCAGGGTCCTGGGATTGAGCCTCACATCAGGCTCCCTGCTCAGTGGGGAGTGTGCTTCTCCTTCTCCCTCTGTGCTCTCACTCTCTCTCTCTCTTTCAAGTAAATAATAAAATCTTTAAAAAATAAAATTAAATAAAATTCTGGAAAATAACCTTGCAAGGAAATGCCTTCCATGCTGGGTAGTTCAGCTTTTATTTTATTTTATTTTGTTTTGATTTTATTTTTTTAAGATTTTATTTATTTATTTGTCAGAGAGAGAGAGCATGAGCAGAGGGAGAAGCAGGCTCCACACTGAGCAAGGGGCTTGATGCGGGGCTCGATCCCAGGACCCTGGGGTCATGACCCGAGCCAAAGGCAGACGCTTAACCGACTGAGCCGCCCAGGTGTCCCACTTTCCAGAATTTAAAAGATTATTTCACGTAGAACTGATTTACCCTTCTACGTCCCTTTTGTTTATATGGTAAGTCCACAAATGACAGATTCAAAGTTTCTGTCAGGAAGAATTATTTTTAGGTCAGCCTTAAGAACAGAGAGGGAGAAGAGGAGTGAGTGAGAGAGAACAACAACAATAAAAAAACCCCTTCAATTATAATCCACACCCTTAATTGATGACCTTTATAGTCATCTGGGCATAGAGGGAAAGTACAAAGAAAATTGAAACATAATCAGACTATGACCTAAGTCTGTCTTTTTGGTTTTTTTATTGCTAAAGTAGTAATAATAAAAATACTATTCATAGTTTCCTAGTAATCTAAAATTTTTTGTTTTTTTTTCTTGGTCTTCTGTTCTTCTGTTTTTCCCTTACCACTTAGGGGAAAAAGAATGAACCTCAGAAAGGTTCTTAAAGGAAGAGAGTGTATAAAAGCAGTAGATGAGGGGCGCCTGGGTGGCTCAGTTGGTTAAGCGACTGCCTTCGGCTCAGGTCATGATCCTGGAGTCCCGGGATCGAGTCCCGCATCGGGCTCCCTGCTCTGCGGGGAGTCTGCTTCTCTCTCTGACCTTCCCCCTCTCATGCTCTCTCTCTCTATCTCATTCTCTCTCTCTCAAATAAATAAATAAAATCTTAAAAAAAAAAAAAGCAGTAGATGAGATGTCTAAGAATTGTCTCATTTGTTTTTTAAATGGGTCATGTGGATGATAGGTGTGTCCATGAATCAGGACCTTCAGTTCTGTATAAATGAGCTATCCACTGGAGATTTCCAGCCTCCGGAAGTCCAGGAAGTTACAGTCTTAGGGAGTTGATTCTTTTGTTGGTGGTATCATTTAATTTAAATTCTCATGCCAATCCATTTCTTCCAGAAAGCTTCAGTACAGGGTTAGTGGGATGAATAGTAAAGGCTCTCATAGGTCATAGGGATAATACCAGAAAATGACAAAAAGAGAAGAAAGAGATAAAGAATACTTAAAAAAACAAAAACAAAAACAAGGTACTTGGCTTGGGGGAGTGCAGAGTTGAATCGAAGACCTAGAACAAGTGCCATAAAATTAAATCATTTAAATCAAGTAATAAAAGGAAAAAAGAAAATTGGTTGGTCTATATAGTATATTTTGATATGGTCTGTTATTGTCATTTGTCATGCTTATTTTTAGTTAGAAAGGTGGTTGTAGAATATGACTTTGCTGCATGGTGTAACTATGGTCTCTGGTATTTAATATGTACAGCTTGATGCGTGCGCTGTGAGTGTGTGTGTGTGTGTGTGTAGGGGGTGTGGGTGATTGTCAGGAGGCTTTCACAGAGACAGTTTTCTTTCTCGTGCTTTCTAGATTTTCACCTGATGGAAGGCTAATTGTGTCATGTAGTGAAGATAAAACTATTAAAATTTGGGATACCACCAATAAGCAGTGTGTTAATAACTTCTCAGATTCTGTAGGGTAAGTCCATTCTCTTCGTGCATTTATATGGGTTAGTTCGCTAAGGAGACATTTCGTTATTAAAATTCAAATAAAGAGGGGCACCTGGGTTGCTCAGTCGTTAAGCGTCTGCCTTGGGCTAAGGTCATGATCCCAGGGTCCTGGGATCGAGCCCTGCATCGGGCTCCCTGCTCCGCGGGAAGTCTGCTTCTCCCTCTCCCACTCCCCCTGCTTGTGTTCCCTCTCTCGCTGTGTCTCTCTCTGTCAAATAAAAAAAAAAAAAACTTAAAAAAAAAATTCAAATAAATAATTGAAGGGAAAGAAACCAGAATATTAGGCTATCTTATTCTTTCCTCCTAGGTTTGCAAATTTTGTGGATTTTAACCCTAATGGTACATGCATAGCATCGGCAGGTTCTGATCACACCGTGAAAATCTGGGATGTAAGAGTAAACAAGTTGCTTCAGCATTATCAAGGTAACAATTTCCATGACGACAAAATCCAGCTGATGCTAGGCCTCTTCCAGGAAACTCTTAAGCTGGCAGCCCATGCTTCTCAGTGTGGTTTGGCCCTCTTAAAGAGTCAGGGGGCTGCCTTTGAACTGACTAGAGAACAGTTAGTTCCATCAACAGCATGGTCTGAGAAGTGTCAGCGTGCAGAGGGAGGTGGGGGGACCTTAAAAATGATGCAGGGCTGTGAAAAAATAAGTTGCTGTGAGCTGTTCACAGGGTGGCTCTCTGCATATTGTGAGAGGTCTGGGATAGAAATGGACCCTGAATTTGAAATCAGAAGGAGTTCTGTGAGCACAAGTAGGTGTTACAACTGGTGGAAAACAACATCCGACCGGGCCTGTGTATTGAAACTAGAAATGAATTGATTTCTTGGTTTTTACTGGATTTATATTAAATTCACATTTCCCTTTTAAACTAAGTATAAAACTTACCATGGAGCAGACACTGCTAAATCCTTACAACAACCCTGGGAAGTATTATTATTATTATTATTGCTCTCATTTTAAAGAGAAGGAAATTGAGGCTTAAGGAGAGTAAGTAACTTGCTAAAATAATTGATAGAACTAGCTTAGGGTTTTCTGTTTACAAAGGACGTGGAAGAACAGCCGTCTGATGGCTGTGTCGTGCTGCCTCCTGTTGGAAAGATGGTGTCCAGGAATACATTCTTAGACAAGCTAGCAAGACTATGCACTTCTGCAGATAGACCTCCACACTCTTCACCCCCGAGCCTCAAACCACTAGTGGGTTATGAAATTTCGTTTAAGGCTAGGTTGTATGTGAGCCGGTAGCAATCCACTACTGGTTGTGTTATATTGATAAGGTACCTGAAGAGTTCACAGTTATGTGGTTAGCGAGCTCATCTTTCCATGACACGCTTCCACTCTTAAAGCTATGCTGTCTCATGAGCTGGAAGTTGAAGCTGAATGATGGCAAGCTGCTTACTTGTTTTAGTGAGCTATATGGAATTCTGGTGTTGTGGAGACCTTGTCTTTAACTGATTGTTGTTTCCAACCTAATATTGGTAATAGGGGCAAAGAGACATCTTTAGAATTAAAATTTGTTCTCTGAACTTTTTGCTTTTATTTTCTATGAATCAGTTCACAGTGGTGGAGTTAATTGTGTATCCTTCCATCCTTCGGGCAACTACCTCCTCACTGCTTCTTCAGATGGCACACTTAAGATTCTGGATCTCTTAGAAGGAAGGCTCATATATACACTTCAAGGACATACGGTATTAACACTAAGATTTGTGCTTTTTAAATAATATATATTTTAAAGTGTTGATCCATTTTATTATATATCTTTATTATCTTTCCAGGTGTAACACACATCTATCGCACACACAAAATATGTTTGCTTTCAGGGCTTTGTTTTTATCCTCTGGAAGCAACTCTTAGAAATACTACTTATTGTAATTCTTATCAAAATCACTGTGCATCTTTCAGTGGCCATTAAATTAATCCTCCACTGCTGTCCTCCTCAGTATGTAGTGTAGGTTTGACTGGTCAGATGCCGACAGGTAAGCGTTTTCCTTACTTCTGATCTTTCCCCTCCTGTGGAGGCTGTGTCCCATAGCTCTGACACTCCGCCTCTCACCCTCTCATGCACTGCTTTTCATTAATCTGGTTGGTGAGTTTAGAAGGAGAAAGTCAACAAGGAGAGCCCAGTGCCTTCTGTTAGGAGCCTGTCCTCAGTGTTTTTCTCTGATATTTCTTGTGGACATGCCTGCCCTTGTCCGGTCTGGCCTGTGACAGGGTACTCAAATGTGACTCATTCTGGGATTCAGTTCTTCAGCCCATTTGCGCACAGATAAAGCCACATTTTCTCTTTACAAGCCTTTATCAGTAAGAAAGATGACATTCCTATGCGTTAATTTTTGATTTAGAACCCAATGAGGAAGAGGCTTGCTCTTTATTGAGCCTGTTCAATCACACACACACACACACCAGCATATGATGCACTAAATAAAAACTGTTTTTAAGTGTATAAACTATTCCTCCTTTCTGGGTAAATATTCAAACTTCTCTAAATTTTTTAGAATGCATCCTGCATCCTCTTTTTTTTTTTTTTTTTTTTAAAGATGTACTAGGGGCTTCCTTTTAACCAAGTGTGAGCTGTTTATCTCCAGAAATAGAATAGGCTTTGAGAAGGGGTTTTGTCTGCCTTCATATATCCTGCCTGGCTTCCTGCTTTGCTTTATCATTTGTTCTGCAGCTGTGTTAGAGCAAAGCAGAAATAGACACTAACCAGCTCAGATATATGTGTATCCATGGATTTAGGTTGAATAAACAACCAATAAAAGTGGTCAAGGATTAAAAAATCCATGGAATAATATAGAATAATAATAATAATAATACAGAATAATAGAAAAAATATAATATTTTAGGAGAAAAACAGTGTACACAAAGATGGAATTTTTCATGGTCTAGAGTAAAGATGTTTAAGGGGCTATAATAACCTAAGTCTGTGTGATGATCTACTTAAAAAATACAAAATGGTTTCCCCCCCAAAGTTTTCTTATACTGATCAAGGACATTAAGAACAAACAATATACTAATATTTTTGAGATGAGAAAGAATTATTCTTATCTTGACTGAAAAATTGACCTAGAGGCTATGCATCTGTAATTTGTCCCAACTCCACAGTCATTGCTTAATTTCAGGTTCTCACTACCTCTCACCTCGATAATTGCAGTAATTTCTTAACTGGCTCCAACCATTAATTCTTGCTCCCATTCATCATTCTTACAGTCGTGATCCCAGTGTTCCACAATCCCAACTCTCCACCTGCTGTGTCCTGCTGGCAAAACTCTCAGTGACTCACTATTGCCCACATGAAGGGAGAGCTCGGTAAAGCCCATTGTGGTCAGGAAATGGCCTTTGTTCATATCACCTTACAGACTTGTCATTCAGTTTCTGCTAGTGATTTGTTGAATAAAGAGTCCAAAACCAGAAAATCTTAATAGACATTCTTATTCACTTCGCATGTACAAGCTTTTCTTTAAATGGGAAGAAAGTGTTATTTTCATATTTTTATTAGTATTGCTTTTTTTATCTAGTATCATTTATATGTGTTTTAATATCATGGGTTGGTTCCTTAATTATCTTTACTCTGCTTACATTAGTTGGCAGCGACTGGGTACGTCCATCAGACTTATTGCATAAATTGTCTATGTAGATTAGGATGAAAAATTCATACAGTCTTTCTGGCCATGAGAAAACAATACGAAGTGCTTTTTTTTTTTTTTTTTAAATCTCTGTTTATTTCTTAGGGACCTGTCTTTACCGTTTCATTTTCAAAAGGTGGAGAGCTGTTTAGCTCAGGAGGTGCAGATGCGCAGGTTTGTAAATCTTTCAGCTCCTTTGATTTGGTGAGGGTAAAGGCTAAGATTCTTACAACCAGCTCGTTTGTAGTTGTTAAGATGATTATCAGTGAGTTTATATTTTACTTTCATGCCAGGAAGTCTGCTGTCTCATAGCTGAAATAGTGCCAGTTCTGACACTTTCTGGAACTCAAACTCCACTTATTTCTTGTGCTCATCTCGACACTTAATTATACTTGGAATTTACTGACTTCCTAGTGCTGGTGTGGCGCTTCCACCTGAACTCTTGCCTCACCTTTTATCTCTAGGTCATGTTTTTCAAATGTTAAGCTCCTTGAGGATGGTAAATATAAATTGTTCATTTAGCAAATCTGCATTTTTGGGGAAATGACCAAAAGTCATTCATAGGCAAATGTATTGAATGAGGTGGACCATCAAGCCAAGAACATGCTTTGAACTTTGAAAACATCAGAGAGGATTTTAAAGTAATAAGTTATTTTCTTAGTATGAATTTTAAATTGGACATGAAGGCCATTCAAAGTGCTAAATCTCTCCCTCCCACCCTTAAAAAAGTAGTATTGGGAAGTAGTAGCACTGTTGAAGTATACATCTAGCCTTCCTGACTATTTTGAGGCACAATTATGTAAACTGTTTTTTTTTTTTTAAATCAGTTCTGTTGCTTTTACATGCAAGTCAGTTTTAAGTGCCAACATATTAACTTTTTATAGGTCTTATTATGGAGGACTAATTTTGATGACTTGAATTGTAAAGACATGATTAAAAGAAATCTCAAAAGGTTACATTTTGATGCATCACCACATCTTGTCGATATATACCCGAGGACACCACATCCCCATGAAGGGAAAATTGAGACTGTTGAAGTGAGTACTTTGCGCCTAGTCATCCTCCTGTTTGCAAGTGTACGTTTTGGGGCGATTGGTCAACTAGATGCTTGAAATCATACTTTATTATATAAAACCTAGTTATGTCTTAAAACCGCAGTACTTTGAGAAACAATTATTTTCACTAATATAATAACACTATAAATAATGGTAGTGTATAATTCTGTTGAAGCTTCTCAGATTTGCTGCTTGAAGGCCTGGAAATAAAGCTTAAAAATTGTGTCAATGATAATAGGAAATGAGAAATCAAACCTAAGACCTCCGGGTGACCGTGAAGCCTGAATTACTTCATATTCTTGATGTGTTTGGGGAGCATCTGTGATGGCTATCATGAGAACAGGGCTGAAAGGCAAGAGTTTTTATAACAGTTCCTGGAATAGGTATCTTAAAGCCTTTTTATGACCAAAAAAATATATATCTGTGGACAGTACAAAGAAGAAATTTAGGCATTAAACCTAATCATTGAGACCATTTTACTATTTGCCTACTTTGCCTACATATATTTTCAAATATATAATTATCTGTTTAGCTGTAGGTTTTTGTTGACAGGTTCCCCTAGGTCCTATAGATTTAAATGTTCTACTCTTTGCAAAGGCAAAATTCATCTTTGCTGGATACTTGGCTGGTGTTTGTCTGTTTCTTTCCATTTTGCGTGATTCTTCTTAAGCCCCTTTCTCTTCCAAGAGCTGATACCGGAAATCACTATTACCTATTTATCTGAATTGTTTTTTCGTCATCAACAGAGCCTTGCTTTGCTTTTAGAGTAGCTATTTTGAGTCCTTAACACTCCTGAGTGGCAGCTCAGTCACCCCACGCACTGTTTATGTGGTGGATCCACATTCCCTTCCACGGTCCCTGTGTCTCCACCGCAATCTGTTCTTTGATTTTGGTTTCTGTTAGTCACAGTGTGTGTGTGTGCGTACGTGTGTGTGTGTGTGTGTGTGTGTGTACACATTTAAGGTTTTAAAACTTTTTTAAGTTTTTTGGATTATTTTCTAGATTTTGTTTAGCCTCGTTTGGGGATTTCTGTCCTAGTTTTTTCTTGGTGGTGTTTATTTTCAGTTGTTATAATTTTTATCCTGCCCATCTTCTGACCATCTTTCTAGTTCTTCTAAACAAAGTATTTACCATGTACTTTACTATTTCTTTGTGCTGTTATTGTATCATCATGATTATTGTATCTTTTTTTTATTTCTTTGAAAGAAATAATGTAACGTAATTTGTGGTTCATCACATTTTTGTTTCAGTTCCTACAATGATAGATGCATTTGTGGATTCCCTGTGATCACATGTGTTCACATAATGTATATGTGAAATATATTTTAATTTAAGTTCTGTTTTCTTGTTTTACCCCAGCTGGTTTTATTAACTCGTGGTGTTTTTTATTCTAGCATTTCTGGGGCTTGGGTGGGCTTGACCCTCAGTGTTGCTGCTGCCCTGTCACCCACTCAGTCACCTTTCCAGAGTGATGGGGGGTAGAGCTGCAGGCTGAGCCCAGGTCTCCTGGCTCCTAATTCAGTGATATTTCCGTGATACCACACTACCCCTGCATTAGACTCCCAATCCATTTTCTCTGTGATTTGCTGTCAGCCCCAGCCCACTTAAGAGTGCTGGACTTTCTTGAAAATGTCAACAAGTTGTCTGAGAAGCTTGGCTCTGACAGAACAGCCAGAAAGCAATAAAAGCAGCTGGGTTGCTTTGCTTGGCTGGGTCGAGATGACCCAGGCCATCCAAAGTCACTCTCAACCATAATTTTCACATGTACACTTGAAAAATCTATTAAAAACCAACCTTTCATCCTGGAATTAGAGTTCTGTTATCCTATACAGAATGTTGAGCATTGTGACTGAATTATGTTTGTGGCCTTAAGAATGGCAGCCTCTGTGTACCCAGTTTAAATTATCTGTAAAGCACTCACGGTTGCTTCAATTAAGTACGCAGTATAACATATATTTGTAAAACATCTTCAGATCATGTGATATAAAATGCCAGAGAAGTGACAGGATGCTGCATATGAACAATCAACTGTTTGCTTTTTTTTTTTTCCCCTAGAAAACTCTTATACTAAAACAAGGGTGTTAAGTTTTCTGGACAGAGGACAGCTTTAATATTACAAATAAATGTTAAGTATCAAATTTTTTTAAAGGCTTCAAGTTAATGTCCAAGGACCCCTCGTAGAACCAAAAGACTATTAGTTTGAAAATATCAACTAGAATGGAAGAGGATGAATCACTACTATGTCCGTTTATGATCAGTACATTTTACTTTGAACTACTAAATTTGGTGGGTTCATTTTTTTTTTTTCAAAGGTTTAGGCAAGGTCAGTTTATACATACTTGGAAAATATTTGAAAATTAGAAAAAAACTTTTTTTTTGAGATCAGAATTCATGATTAACAGTATAAAAAGTATTATTAAAAGATGTAGAAAAAAATGGCTCCCAAATGATCTAGTTAATTTCCCTAAGTTGCTCTTTTTGTAGTAACCATGAGTATTCCATTTCTGAGTTTGAAGCAAGCTAGTATTCCTTTGGTTTACATTTTTGTGTATTTTCTGTGAGGCTCATTTGAGTGGCATAATCTCAGTCTTCTGGGTGAAATCGTTTGGCCTTTTGTGAAAGCCACCTATTTGCCACCTTAGGTGCTTTGCTTGTTTGAAGGTGGAGTCTTAGACCTTGGGTTCCAACTGAGGAAATAAGTAAATTACTAATTCTTACATGGATAGAGAGGGCGATAGCAGCTTGCTTTTAGAATAAATGAAAGAAGGCCACATGAAAGAAGGCACGCAACATACAGTCCCAGCACCAGCGGCGTGAGCTGTGTCCTTTCCACTGATCAAACTGCAGGATCCTTTGTTGTAAGCACTTCTGGTCTGCGCATGCCATCTTTTTTTTTTTTTTTAAATATGTATTTTTAAATTTTAAATAATCTCTACATCCAACGTGGGGCTCGAACCTACAACCCCGAGATCAGGAGTTGCACGCTCTACTGACTAAGCCAGCCAGGTGCCCCCGAGGCACTCCATCTTGATTAAAAACAGAGAACAGCTTCTTTCTTTTTTTAGTGGGAAAGAAGCCCAATTTTAAAACAAGGTATCTTTTTTTTTTTAAGATTTTATTTATTTATTTGAAAGAAAGAGAGAGAGCACGAGTAGGGGGAGTGGCAGAGGGAGAAGCCGACTCCCCACTGAGCTGGAAGCCTGACACGGGGCTCAATTCTAGGATCCTGGGATCAGGACCTGAGCTGAAGGCAGACACTTAACCATATGAGCCACCCAGGCACCCCTAAAACAAGGTATCTTAACTCAGACCACATTTTGCTATGGGACATCATTAATTCATGCTGTCTTTATCTTCTTCAGATTGACATGAGCTGAACTGCACAGTTCTGCCTCCAGTTCTTGAAGGGGAACTTAATGTGTGTGCAGTACCTTCCTCTTTTGCATATTTTAATGGGAAGACAATAAAGCCATCCTAAGGGTGACAAGCACCAAAACAGTTATTCTAGGAGAATTGCAGAATATTGTAGGAAGGGATTATGGTTAGTTAAAAAGAATTTATTAAATAATTGTTCTGGTGGCTTTTAATCTTATAATAGCCATTTGAGATGAACTTAATCTATAAGTTCTTAATATTGCACAGGAAATTCTGTGTGATACTTAACAGGAAGGAAAAATCCCTTTAACTTAACCAGATATCTATATAATAATAATCTGTGACAGTCTGGCCATGATTCATTGTTGAAAAATGATCAATTTAAGTCTTCAGGTCTGAGTTTGTTTTTTTTTTTTAAAGATTTTATTTATTTATTTGAGAGAGAGAGAATGAGAGACAGAGAGCATGAGAGGGAGGAGGGTCAGAGGGAGAAGCAGACTCCCCGCCAAGCAGGGAGCCCGATGCGGGACTCGATCCCGGGACTCCAGGATCATGACCTGAGCCGAAGGCAGTCGCTTAACCAACTGAGCCACCCAGGCGCCCCAGTGAGATTGGGTTTTTATCTCAATCTTTTCTTAAGGTTGGAAACATAATTTTGGATAAAAAATGGCCGCTACTCTACAAATCTTGTATTTTATTTCTAGCCATGGCATATGTTTATATTATTTGGGCCTCAATAAATGTTCTCCAGAGATTTCATAATAATAATATTAGTAATAATAACAGTATTAAATACATACAAAGTTATTCTAATTGGCTTACATAATTTGTCATTAAATCTTCCTTTAAAGCTCTGTGAAGTACTATTTTTATTCCTTGAGAAATTGAGGCACATGTAAGTTAAAACTTAAAGTTAGTAAGTAGCAGTGCTAGAATTTCAACCCAGGTTCTCTGGTTCCATTTTGTGCTTTTAACCATTTTGATGTAATGCTTCAAAATAATCAAAATTAAATGGTACTCTGGTAACAGATAGTAAGTCTCTACGTGTTGGGCATTGTACTAGCTTTAGAGTATGTAACAAAGAACAAGATAGGCAGATTCCTTGCCCTTCCGAATTTGTTAGTAGCAGTCCTTGTGCTCATGGACTCCTCAGTGTGGTGGGTACACAGGGCCTCAGAATGGGGTGGTGCACATGAGGTTTCTCTCCCGCACAAACCCCTCAATGATATGCCCTGGTTCAGTGATAGAGAGAACTCCGCCCCTCAAAAGACAGCCCACTCCATTTCCAGGTGAGTGTAGTTATGACATGGTTCTTCCCTTTAATAAGGACAGAGAGCTAGGAGGGACTGTTAATATTCCTGGAGGTTAGCTAGCAAAGAGCCTCACTGGAAGCATCACCCCCTCCACATATTTTCTTTTGGAGAAGACTGTAAGGTTTTCCTTAGTAAGAATGCCCTGCTCCATTTAATGTATGTGGCAGCAACTTGTTAGTTACGTCAAGAGTTTTCCAACTTTGAGAAGTTTACGGATTTCTCTGTGAGAGATGCTGTTTCCATGGGATTTAGATTTTTGAGCAGTTCACATTTCAGATGGTAAAACCAGATTCTATTTTTCATAGGTAAATGATTTCATATCTACACTAGGTGGCAGTAGATAAAAGAGAATAAAATGTCTGCAAGCAATCTCTTTGGCTGGCTAGGCTAAGATGGAAGGAAAGTGATTCATGCTCAGGTTTCTTATCTTGGCCTCCCATGCGGACTCAGAGCTGATAGGAGGAGGCTGTGTTTTCTGCTGTCTGGAGCCAGAAAGAAACAGAGGTGCTGACAGGCTGCGCGGATAGGCCCTCATCCTCATCCTGTACCACGCTAACCCCTTTTCTGGGGCATGGGCATTCCGGGGCACACACCTCTAACACAAGTGGCTGGGTAATTATAAAAGCCTCTTAACGTTGCCAGAACTCTAGCTATGCCTATCAAACATGATAAGTGTTTTTAAAATCATTCTGCTCCTCTTCCCACGGGCTCAGCCCTTATCAGCACAGTCCTGGACTGTTGCAGTGTTCTCACTGTTACTCGCCGTTTTTCTGGGTACTCCGCAGGCCTCTGTCAGATTCACCTTGCTAAAGCACATTGCAGGCTCCAACTTTTCTGTGCCTTCCCAAATTCCTTCACCCTTCCCAGCTTGCCCCTTGCCAACCTGTCTTATTACTACCCTGTACAAAAGTATCATGTCAGCATTCTGCCTCTGTGCTCAGGAATGCTCTTTACTTCATCTCTGTCTGGTTTTGTTTTCTAAACCTTTTTTTCAAGGATCCATCTAAGCCCTTCCTGTGTTTCCTCCGTGGAAAAGTTTTTCTCTCTAAGTGCCCAGTCAGCAGTTTCTTTTTTGAGATTCTTGTATACTCTTTGCTGGTACCATTCATTTGATACAAAGTTCTCCTATCTTTGTTGCCCTTTGTTAACTAATTTGTATTCACAGTCTTCAGTAAGTATTTGATGATGATGTGGATTTTTTTAAAATTTTTTTTCTTTGGTCTCCTTGAATTCTGAAGTAACCTCCTTCAGAAGTAATCACCAATCTAGTTAATTATTCCCTTGCTTTCCTTTTTTCATTTACTGTAATATATTTTAATCTATAATTAGATGTTATTTAGTTTTAGGTGGTTTTAAGCTTTATACAAATGAAATCATACTGTGTCTATTTCTTTATAAACTGCTTTTTCACTTAAAATTAAAATCCTGTGGGGCGCCTGGGTGGCTTAGTCGGTTAAGCGTCTGCCTTTTGCTCAGGTCATGATCTCAGGGTCCTGGGACTGAGCCCCACATCAGGCTCTGCACTAAGCAGGGAGTCCACTTGAGATTCTCTCTCTCCCTCTGCCCCTCCCCCTGCTCATGTGTGCTTTCTCTCTCTCTCAAATAAATAAAATCATTAAAAAAAATTTAAAATCCTGAGAGTCATACATTTAGATTCTAAATTTGTACAATCATATCTTGTACATAGTTGTATTTCATATATTTTCACTGCTGTATAGGATTCAGTGAATGTACCACAGTAGTAATTACCACGACTTATGTGTCTTATGTGTCTTTTTTACTGTTGATATACATTAGGGGATTTTGGGTTGTGGCTTTTTTTCCCCACCATTATAAACAGTACCGCTATAAACAAGGCTGGCATCATTGAGTTTTTTCATTTTCAGAATCTAATAGGTGTCAAGTGACATTTTGCTTTAATCTGCTCTAATTACTAATGTTTCTGTAAATCTCTCCACATGCTGATCAACTGTTAGGTTTTCTCTTCCATAATTTTTTTTCTTGGGATCACTGTCTTTCACATTAATTTGTAGATGTGTAAGAAAAACCTACTTTTCCAGTTTTAGACATAATCTATCTCCTTTTCCATGATCTGATTGTTAACTTTGTGGTGTCCATTGTTAAACAGAGATTCTTAATTTTGATGTCATCAGATGCATCAGGTTTTTAAAAATTCGGTGGTGGTGTTATTTTTTGCCTTAGGGTTTGCTTTTGTGGCTCTTGTTAAGATGTCCTTTTTGACCCCATGTGACAAAGATATTCTTTACATTTACCTTATAGTTTATAACTTCCTAGTTTTTTTTTTTTTAAGATTTTATTTTTTTATTTGAGAGAGAGAGAAGGAGAGACAGTGAGAGAGTACAAGCAGGGAGGAGAGGGAGAAGCAGGCTCTCCACAGAGCAAGGAGCCCAATGTGGGCATCGATCCCAGAATCCTGGGATCATGACCTCCAGTGAAGGCAGATGCTTAACTGACTGAACCACCCAGGCGCCCCTGTAACTTCCTAGTTTTAACGTAACATTTAGGTTTTATAGCCTATCTACTGTCCACTTTTGTATGTCATATAGTGAGCCAATTTTCTCAACTATAATCATCCTTCCTCTATTGATTTGTGGTGCTATTTTTCTTTTGTATTTATTTTCCATGTATGTAGGGCGCTGTTTCTGAGCTCTTTATGGTATAGCTTTCTATTTAGTTAAGTCTTTTTAAATATCTTTTACATTAGTTTTATTATTTTTCCCATGAGATCTTATACATCTTTGTATTTTTATTGTGATGTATTTAAATTTTTTATGGTATTGTAAATGATGTCTTTTTATTCTTTTAAAAAAATTTTTTATTATTGTTTTCAATGTAAGCTCTACGCCCAACATGGGGCTTGAACTCACCACCCCGAGATCAAGAGTCGCATACTCTACTGACTGAGCCAGCAAGGCGCCCTATAAATGATGTCTTTTTAAAATTTACATTTTCTGTGTGTTGAAGTACAGACATGCATTTGATTTTGTGTATGGATTTTGGATCTCATGAATCCTCTTATTAGTTCTAATGACTTAGCAATAGATTCTCTTGGAATTTCTCCATAGATAATTACATATGAATGACAGTTTTATTTCTTCTGTTCCAATTCTTACATCTTACACCTTTTATTTCCTTTTCTTGTTTTAATGAACTGGCTAGGACTTTTTTCTGCATCTTTTGAGGTGGGTCATTTTATTTTATTATTTTATTTTATTTTAAAAATCCCTTTATAAAGGTGAATTATATTGATTTTCTAATGTAAAATCAACTTTTTATTCCTGGGATAAATTCAGCTTGGTCATAATGATCTTTTCTTATACATTGATAGATTTGATAGGCTAATATTATGTTTAAAATTTTTGCATCCATGTTTATAAATATAGCAATATTATTTTAATTTTAGAATGTATTAGGAAATACCCTCTAGGTTGTTACAAATAGCATCCAGTTTCTTATGGTAGAAAAAAACTAATGTTCACTTTTCTTATGTATACACACAGATTAATCCAAAGCTTGAGGTAATTGATTTGCAGACTTCTTCTCCCCCTGTTGTGGACGTCCTTTCTTTTGATTCTACCACAGTAAGTTTTCTTTGACATTTAAGTGGCATTTAATTATTTGGCAAAATCCATTTTCCTTAAAAAGTGTGTGGGAGAGGAGATAAAAAGTGGGCTAAATAGCCTAACATTTTATCATTAAGAAAACTTGTATAAAAAGTCATATTTACAATGTGTCTAAATAGCCACAAGGGGGAGCAGCACCAATTTTCAGAAAAGCTTTTACTTTGATGACCTTAAACTCAGTCTAACCCGTCCTCACTGTCTCATTCCCTATTAAGGTGCCATCCAAGTGACATTTCACTTTGTTGTCACAGAACAGATTTTCTTCTCTGTTAATTACCTTTCAGAGATGCTAAACTCACTTCTAGTTTTCTCCTGAGAAGCTGTAAAAAAAAGCAGTCATTTCTCTTCGTTCATCCCTCTTGATGGATTATCCAGAGATTAAGTATTTCTAGTATTTGCAATTTTATTTATAAAAACTATATACATATAATTTATTTACTCAGTGTAAAGTCAGAGATTGAGAGTTTCAGCCTTTCAATCTGAGTCTGTTAGCCTTTGCAAGGCAGCTCATCGCTGTCATCAATTCCTGCTAGTCAGGGCAAAACTAGTCATAAGAATGAGTAGGAAGAACGGCATGCATGGTCTTTGGTCACACTACTGTGATGGTGTCAGTGTAGTTAAATATTTTGGAGAATTATTAATGTGTGGCCAAGAAAGAAAACAAATAAAAACACTTGACATTATGACATTACACCCTTTCCAGCAGATCTCAAGAATGGTATTTTTGGTAGAGGAATTCTGTAGAGGGACTACTCCATGTTGAATCTATCCTGTACTAGAAAGAACTGTACTTATTAAGGGTTCTTTCACTGCTAATCCCAGGCAGAGAAGACTCATAGATCACTCATGAGAAGTTCCAGCGACAAGAAATCACCCTGGGTTGGGGGGAGGGGCGGTAACCAACAGGCTGATTGTCATGCAGAATTGTCACAGAACCTCAAGCAGGTCTGTGGTCCTGTCTTTTATAGTATTCATGTTTATAAAATATCCCTCTTAGCACTTCTGCATTAATAACTTACTTATGACATTAAAAATTAACTGGACATCTAATTCTTGCCACATTGATTGGTGGCTTATAATAGGTACTTAATACATTTATGTTCAATGACTTACTCAACAAGCATAAATTCCAATAAGATGGGTTATTGCCCCTGTAGTAAGAAGAGCAAAAGAGAGGTGGTTTTTGAGATGTGATGCTTTCTTATGAAGCTGTTAGTCTATGGAATTTGGGTATTCCTGGCTTAGAAGTTATCACAGATCATCAAAAGTCTTTGGTCTACATTTTGAGACTCACTCTCCCTGCTGGTAACTTTGCAGTTTTGCAAAGCCTCATGACCTGAAGAACCCAGATGTTTTTTTTACAGTATGCTATGCAAGTGGCATAATTACCACCTAGCAAGTGCTAGCAGGGTATCTATCCCTGGATGGTGATCCAAAGGTGCCCAAGTCAGCTAGTCCATGTTATAGGACCCTGACTCAGGGACTACAATGTATGTGGGACTTTAAGAGGACAATTCTGTATGATAAACACATGACAAGTTTGCAGCTATGCCCATAAAACCTTTAATAAGACTGAAGAGTACAGATATTGTCCACATAAGGATAATACTGGGTTGGATTATATGAAATTGCTATTTTATAGGCAAAAATGGTCTAATGTCAGTGATTTCCCATGGTTCAACCCAGTATAGAAGTATTACAAAGAAGACTCTCTACTGTTACTTAGAGTTGTGTGCTTGATGCTTCATAAAAATAAAACAGAGAAGAAAACACAGGAAAACAGAAACCTACATGCTATAAATCAGTTTAGGATTAAGCTAATGAAGTCCTGTCCAGGTAGATTTTTTTTTTTTTTTAAGATTTTATTTATTTATTTGAGAGAGAGAATGAGAGAGAGAGAGAGAGAGAGAGCACAAGAGGGGGGAGGGTCAGAGGGAGAAGCAGACTCCCTGCTGAGCAGGGAGCCCGGTGCGGGACTCGATCCCGGGACTCCAGGATCATGACCTGAGCCGAAGGCAGTAGTTTAACCAACTGAGCCACCCAGACGCCCCAGGTACATTTTTTTATAATCTGGAAGATAGCTGGTTGCCTCCAGGCAAGGTATAAAGACTCCTGATTTTATTTATTTTACTAGGACATTCTCTGAAGACATAAATATATGCTCATAAGGCATCTTTTTTATAAATAGTGTCTCTAAAACTTCTCCCTTTAAATTTTCAATATCTATATCTATATCTATATCTATATCTATATCTATATCTATATCTTCCTTTTAGCTCACTGATAGATAATTGGGTAGAAAACTAAAGTGAAATCACTTTAAATGTCCATCTTCTCATTAATCTACTGGTAAGTAATTCTTAATCTGTAGTCCCTGAACACTGGCTGCTTTTCTCTTGCTTCTGCACATCAGATCAGGCATAATTGTAAAGGAGATTCATTTCTGCTCTGGCATGAAGCACAACTGCATTAAGTATTTGTGATGTGAACTTTGCATGTGATTATAATTCTAAAATCCAGAGAAATACTAGAAGCCAAAAAACAGTATTTAAAGGTGGATTTGGTTTTTGTTGTGGTGGTTACTCCTTATCTGGGGGATTTATCTGGTTTTCATAGAAGACTGGAAGAAATTTTCCTTAGAATTCATTCTATCAAGAATGGGACATAGGGGCGCCTGGGTGGCTCAGTCGTTAAGCGTCTGCCTTCCGCTCAGGTCATGGTCCCAGGGTCCTGGGATCAAGCCCCACATCGGGCTCCCTGCTCGGCGGGAAGCCTGTTTCTCCCTCTCCCACTCCCCCTGCTTGTGTTCCCTCTCTTGCTCTGTCTCTCTGTCAAATAAATAAATAAAATCTTCAAAACAAAAAAAAAAAGATTACTCTTTAAGCCTGAATTTGTCAAATTTCCTAGTAGGACAAAAGCCAGGTTTGTTATAATATAAGAAACAGTTGGCTTCTAGCTCTGCTTTGACTTGATTTAGTATTACATTCGGACTGACCTGGAGATCTGCGAGTGCTGATACCTGGGCTCTGATGCTTTCTTAGCACAAGTCATGCATACAGTGTAACGGCTGCTATCTCTGTGGCTTGTGCTTGTGCCTCGATGGCAGGCAGGACAGCTGATACAGTATTTCGGGATCAAGATAAGCTGTTACCAAAATGCAGTTTTTTTTAAGATTTATTTGAGAGAGAGAAAGTAGAAGAGCAGGAGCATAGGGGGCGGAGCAGAGGCAGAGGGAGAAGCAGGCTCCCCACTGAGCAAGGAGCCCGATGCGGGGCTCAATCCCAGGACCCTGGGATCATGACCTGAGCCGAAGGTAGACCCTGAACCGACTGAGCCACCCAGGCATCCCACCAATCTGCATTTTTAAACCATTGCTGTTAAAAACAAACAAACAAACAAACAAACAAACAAACAAACAAATAAAAACAGAATGGGGGGGCAGTTTGTAAAGGGATATACTGGCTGTCAAATAGATACAATTTTAAAATGTTGATCTCAAATTCCTAAATCTTTATTCTGATTACATTGTTACTTATTATGTACTGATTTTCTGAGGGTTTTCCAAGATTCCATTGAGTCTTTTTAATATTTTCATTTATTCAGTTAGAACTAGACCAAGATTCTGTCATCACCATTGTACAGCATCATTTAGCATTAGCCCTGACATGGGATGTGGCTATATGGGATGTTCCAGACCCTCCCCTAGTCTCACCTCTCTCCTGTAAAAGGTGGCAAGATAGGAATTTCTCTTCTGTATCCTAACATAAAGTCTTTCTTAAAAGCAATATTGACTGTAAACAAAATTTATTTAAAATATTCTAGGATTATTAAAATATTTTATTCTAGGTCAACTATATTCCTAAGTTTTGATGTCCTAATTTTACTGTTATTTGTCCTACAAATGAACAAAATGAAATTGATAATCTTGCTAGTGTTCCTCTGACTGATTATCAAAACACTGGACTCTTCACTGAGAAACAAAACAGTGTTCTCATCTTCATTCTGGCAACTGTGTAGAATACGAACTTAATGTGGGTACCTTTATTTAGAATTGGGGACAGTATTTCAGGTCAAATTAATTCTTTACAATAAATGAGAATTTGCAATTATATTATAGAAAAAAATCAAGGGTTTACAGTCTTTTGTTGCTCCATCAGTCAAAATATTTAAAATTATAGTACACGAAGACATTACATGAGATGCTCAGTGAGCTGACTTCAAGAAACTTACAACCTAGCCCAATAGAAATAAGAGTTTAAGAAATAAGTGGCAATTTCAGCATACTAGATGCCAAGTGTATGTGACTGTCATGAAAGCTTATTGATGGAAGTACTCAGAAAAGATCATTAATGGGGTGGAGAAAACTAGAGAATTTCTCTAGAAGGAAACTTTTGAGCGGTTCCTGACCTGACCAGAGTTGGGTAGGATTTTGAGTAGGACATTACAGTTGAGGAAAGCAAGGTATAAGTAGGTGTCTCAGAAATAATTGAAAATATATACCCCAATAATAAAAGTTCATCGGTCTAGTTTGGTATCTTTAAGTTGCTTGACTCAGTGGGTACCAGATGTGGTAGAATGCCAGCAACATGCCTACTCACAACATATATGTCTCTTAATCCATACTTGTATTTTAGGTAACTATTCTGTGTCCTTCACTGTTCTTGACTTTAGAAAAAGTGAACAAAACAAAAATACCTGTCCCGGAGAAGCCTGCTTTCTACTTTCTAGTGGGGAAGACAGGCAATTCACAGATTAAAAGGGTAGACTGTGTAGTATGGTAGAGCATAGCGTATATAGACCCCCGCCAAAATGCAAAGGCGTAGAAAGCACTGAAGGCAGGCAGGAGCAAGGGTGTGCGTTAGGTAGTATGGCCAGGACAAGTCATGCGGGAGGGGGCATGTGAGGAATGAAGTGAACAAGCCGTGAGGATATCTGGACAGGCGCTCCAGGCAAGTGGGAGCAGTGCCAGAAGGGCAGATTGAGAGTGAGATAGGGGCCACCGGAGGGTTTCCTTCAGAGGTGGAGCTTGTTTGACTTAGGTTTTAATAGGTTCACTGTGGCTATGCCTGTGTTGAGAATCGGCCCCGGGGTGGTGGTGGAGAGAAGCAAGCCGACTGGCTAATTAGGAAGCTAATGAATAGTCAAGAGTGCCTTGACCCACAGTGGTAGAGGAGGTGGGTAAGTGATCCGATTCTGGATGTGTTTAGAAGGCAGAGCCAATCAGCTGTGGGATTCCCTCTCTCCTTTCCCCAGGGACAGTAAAGTGTAGCCTTGAGGAACCTCAGGATAGCTGAGATTATCTCCTGGCTCTGCATCACTTGGCCAGAGGGATTGCTGAGAGAAAAAGAGCTGTGGTTTTACCACGTCCTTTTTAGGCTCAGGAAAGCGATCAGATCAGTTGAATTAGTGCAGGAGATACTCTGCTGTTGCTGTGACTTAGGGAAGCACAGTGGTAAAACACACTTCTCCCTCCTAGATGTCATGGAGATTGGTGTTTTCAGCAAAGCGCACTCTTTTGTCTCAGCGTATTTTTAGGAAGAAAAGTGTTACATGCTTTCATGGAGATGGTCATATGGTATATGCTGTCTGAAAAATATTAATGCATTGATAAAATATATGGACCTACAAAGAGGAAACTTGCAGATACAGAGAAACTATTTCCATGGATGTTGTGGCAACAGTTTGTCCTGGTTACTAAACAACATTGCATAACTAGTTCAGAGTTATTCCAGTTCCTAACTGCTTATGTAAGCAAAGATTTGGAAAGACTTACTCAAAAGAACATGGTGTATGCAAACCTAAATGTCTCAAAACTAAAATTTATAACTTTAAAAGTGTAAAATGGTAATACGTAATTTATTGTCCTCAGGTTCCCCATTTACTTTTCCAGGAAAATAAGCATAAATCAGGTTGCACAATCCTCCGCTTTCACTATTTCCCTGTAAGCTAACATTGCTGGATTTACATATATAAACCACCTCCAAATTTGGAGGTAGGGGAGATTCTTTTTTAAGTTTTTAAACTTTGCAGTATTGTATAAGGTGGCATTTAGTTTGTAAGTTTAGTCCATATGATTTCTGAAACTAGGTATGTTTGTAACTTTGTTGCTGCTTACTAAGCTTTAGGAAACAGACAATTTAACGGTATCTTTAGACATTGGTTCAATGGCCCTGTGGTATCTTTCTCCTGACCCTTGCTCTAAGCGTTTGAAAGGAAATGAACATAGATGTTTGTAGAATCTGTATCCAGACTCACTGGCTGGTACCATCCACAATTTGTCCACCTTTTATTAAAAGACTTTTAGTCTTCATTTCAAACAATAATGATCATGTCAAGTAGGATACAGTAATTTTTTTTATCCAGAACTCAAAAAGTTAAATGTAACTCTGAGATGCTTAGTAGGAATAAAAGAGGAATTCTCATTTGGGTTGAGAAATAATTTTAAAACACTGTCCTTTGAAATTGTAAGAAATGAAGTAATTAAATTGTCAGAGACATTTTAAAAAGAAGATATACATGATAATCAACAGAACTAATGAAGAAAAATGTTTTCACAGATCTTTTACCATTTAGAAGCAAACAGCACATTTTTTTCAGATACAAGTTATTCTAGAGATCGGAGAGAAAATATTAGAGATGGAAAGAGACTATTTCCAAATTAGTTGTATCTTTGCTTTTGAAGTATATTGTGACCCATATGTTATAAAAACTACCAACAGTTGTGAATGTGGAGCTCACCTTTTAAAAAATGTGTTTTTGGATTGTAAAAAGAAAAAAAATCCAACTAAAACTTTTTAGTCTGTTAAAGGAACATGACTTACTTTCTTTCTTTCTTTCTTTCTTTCTTTCTTTCTTTCTTTCTTTCTT
>NW_023270739.1:26904464-27011778 GCF_011800145.1 Mirounga leonina
CTTTCTTTCTTTCTTTCTTTCTTTCTTTCTTTCTTTCTTTCTTTCTTTCTTTCTTTCTTTCTTTTCCTATCTTTCTTTCTCTCTTTCTTTCTATCTGTCCTCCTTTTTTTTTTTTTAGAAGACACAGTTCTGGTAATCTGTAAAATTTACTAAGAAAGTACAACTAGAAAAAGATTAATAGTGTGGGTCAGAGGCTTTCTTTTTTTCCTTCAAATAAAATGTACTTTTTAATAAAAATAATGATCATAAATTCCAAGTGTTTGACTTAGCTATACTGAAAAATGTACTAATTTGAGTTTCATTCGCAGTTTCAAGGTCACAGAGAAAAAAAGCTTACGTAAATGAGTGTTTCCTTTTACCAAAAAATGTTATACAAATGACATTTCAACAAAAATGATTTAGGACTTAAACTCTTCTTTATGAAATGTACAAAAGAAAAAAAAAAGGAGACTCTTTACAAAAAGATTTTATAAAATACGCTATTTGGGAGCCCAACAGGGTACTTTTTTAGAATTTCCTTTAGAAAATTAGCACATTTCTGGGAACTGGAGGTGTTGGAGTTCCAGGTATTATTTCTGCCTTCCAGCTTCCTGAGATACTGTCTTTATAAGCCGTGACCCCTAACTGCTGCAGTACTACCCAGGGTCCCAGGCCTGGGAATCTCAGCTGCACCCCGGGTTCCCACAGCTGAGCTTGAGGCATGCCGAAAATGCCCCACCACTCTCTCCGCCCACACATCCAGTAACAACTGGTTCCTTCCTCTTCCTGTGGAAGAGCAACATCCTCCGAGATGAGAAGAAATGCACCCTGAGGAATGCAAGAACAGCAGTGAGCTTTTCACACAGGAAATTACTCCACTAGCACTCTGAAAAGTGCCTATCTCTTGGACTGTCAGTCGGGAATGAGCTTCCTGCTGCTGACCCAGAGAGTGGTTCACTGTGGAGCTAAACACCGCATGTGGGTCTGTCAGTTTCGTGGAAAACCGGGAACTCAGCTTTCAGCTGTTCTGTCTGTCTCTACCCGTCTGGTTTTGAGTTATTTGGTGCTGCATACACGGTAAAGCTAGTTGGCTTTGCTCATCTCTTTAGCCACGTGACAGTTAATTATTTGGTGGAAGTAGTCAACAACCTGCTAATAGGAATTTTCAGTCATTTCTTTGCACTTCATGAAATCAGGATTTGTAAAATATGTTAGGGCTTCAGAGAGATCAAAACCCCTATAATCAGTGACCTGGCTATTAAGGCCAGTGCTGGTCCTTGTCTAGTTCCTACTGTGTCTTTCCGTTTCCTTTCTTTTGCTTTCTGAAGTAGGCATCAGTAGAAGGTACCATACTGTGTGCACAATCATACATTCTCAAACGTAGATAAAACTCTGTTGCTTTGAACCAACCAACCAACTCCTATTATTTACATTTCAAATGGATTTTTACAGTTGAAGAATGTTTTGGTGTAACTTGACTTTTTAAAAAACTAATTCCTATAGCGTTTTCTCTTTGCATGAGATAATTATGGCCACTACAAAGCCCGGTTTTTATATTACAAATACATTTCAAATTGCTTTCCAAATCATTACAGAATTTTGCTGGGTTTCAGTGCTTATGGTGGCAAAATTCTTTTACTTTTCGCCTGTTTGTTTGGATTATTTTACTAAAGCACATACAAGTTAACTTGTTTGTTCTAAGTTGAAGGGGGGATGGAGAAGGAATGCCAGGCATTTCCTCTTCCTTTTCAGAATGTCTTTTTAATGAACATTCCTCTTCTCTCCTCTGAACAAACCATCTCAAGTCAGCTAGGGGCCTCTAAGTGCCTGGTGTCCAGTAATCCAACATACTTCCTTTGGTCCTCCAGTGCTACTGAGGTAGTTGTTTCATGCATTTACTATTTCTTCTTACCTCCGTGCTCCCTTTCAGCCTTTACAGACTTCCAAATCTGTTTCACCAGCTCCCTATATTAGATTCTCTCTGTTAAAATAACTGTTGTGGTTTCTGTTTTCCTGTTGGATCCTGAATCATCATTCTAAAGAGTCTAAGTCATCTTAAAAAAATAATAAGATGTACTGACAAAGACTTCTATTCAAGTATGTTTATTCCAGCATGATTTAAAATAAAAGGTGGACACAAATCAAATGTCCTATACGAGAGTATTGGTTAAATAGAAGTATAGTATATCCATGGATGGAATTTTATGTAGCCATACCATATTTAACAACAACTAAGTACAGTGTGTGTGATTCCAGATTTGATCCTGGGTCAGTGGGAAAATTGCTATACAGGACACGATTAAGACAATTGGCAAAAATGTAATATGGGCTGAATATTAGATGGTAGTATCAATGATGAATTTCCTTATTTTGATAATGATACTGTGGTTATATGGGAGAATGGTCTTGTCCTTAGTAAATACCCACGATAGTAATTGAGGTAAAGGGGCATAATGTCTATAGCTTCTCTCAAAAGATTCAGAAAAAAATTAGATAAATAGATAATGATAGAGAAGTTGTGGCAAAATGTCAATACATGAATCTGCATGAAGGGTGTATGAGAGTCCTTTTCATTATTCTTGCAACTTTTCTACAGGCTTGAAATTATTTTAAAGTGAAAGTTAAAAATCACTTACAGATCTTCATAGGGAAGTATGATTTTTATTTTTTAAATACAGTTTTTGTTTATCTTTTTATTAAGTGAAAAAAAAGGATATCGTAAGCAATACATTGCTAATTTTATCAAGGGAAACAAATATGTGTATCCATTCAGTGGAATTCTTTCTGAGCATCTTGTATGTATTGGATACTAACCTGGGCACTTGAAATTTACCCAAGGTCATCCAGCCAGTAAGTAACAAAGCTGGATTTTGAACTCTATCTAGCTTTAGAGAGCGTGCTTTTAACCACTGTATAGTGTGAATGTGTGTATGTTTTTAAAGCAGCAACTTTCCTAATTATATGAAGAAAGAAAAATAAGGAGAGAAAACACACGAAAAAAAAATTACCAGGAGGCAACTGTTGTTAACATTTAAGATATAGTCTTCCAGGAAGAGGTTGCTGCTGTTAGACGCTAGGGGCTTGGAGAAGGGGCACTGGTCACCTGGTGCTAGTGTGTCTGTGGGGTCAAGGCTGTTGCTGGGAAGAGGCTGACCAGAGCAGCCATCAAACAGGGGGAGGAGTCTCTTCTGTCGCTTCTGACCTCTGGCCTCCCCATCGTGGCTCCTTTTGGCAGAACCTGTAAGGGAACCCACTGGCAAGAGAAAGCTATAGTTTGCAGAGGCCCGATCTCAGCATCACAGAACAGAGTTTTGAAGGGTGGATTTGGAACCAAGAAACATTCTATAAGAGGAATCACCGAATTAAAGGATAGGAACTTTAAAAAAAAAAAAAACCCAAAAACTGTAAGGCAAATTCAGTCTATAACGTGTGAATTTGGATTCCCACTAGTGCTAAATTAGAGTGCCCATTTCCTATATTTTAAAACATATGTCAGGTGTTACACTTATTTAATTATTATGTTTAATTTAGAAAGCCTTTCAAAATGTAATAAGCAAGAGGTGTTTTTATTTTTTAGTGACTTGTGAGCTCTTTAAAGATGTTTATTTTTGACAAATGAAAATTGGATACATCGTATATAAGGTGTACAGTGTGATGTTTTGATATATGAATACATTGTGAAATGAGTACCACAGTTGAAATAATTAACATATCTATTATCGCCCATAGTTACCTTGTGTGTGTGTGTGTGTGTGTGGTGTGTGTGTGGGGGGGTTGTGCGCTTTGAACTGTTTTCATAATTTCTGCTCATTTGTATTTCTCAAAATTGCCTATTTGTGTGTTTTGCCCATTTTTTTCTATTTTGTTCCTTTTAAAATTGATCCTTAAGTCATTTTAATTAATAAGGTTGATGATGGTCTTTGCCATGTGCTGCAAAGTTTTCTTTGCTATTTCCCCTTGAATTCTCTTTCTGATTTTTGATAGGTTTAGTTGCATTAACTTCTTGAAAAGTATCATTATTTTAATTTTATGATTTCTTTGGAGTTTATGCAAAGAAAGTCCTTCCCTACTCCCCAAATATATCTCTAGCTACTCTTCTTAAGTTTTTTTTTTTTTTTTTTAAATTTATTTATGTGAGAGAGAAGTGGGGAGAAGCAGAGGGAGAAAGAGAAAGTGTATGCAGGAGCTGGGGGGGAGGGGGAAGGGCAGAGGGAGGGAGGTAAGCAGACTCCCCACTGAGCATGGAGCCTGATGCACTGGGCTCTATCCCAGGACCCTGAGATCATGACCTGAGCTGAAACCAAGAGTCAGATGCTGAACCGATTGAGCCACCCAGGCACCCCTTAAATTTTATTTTTGACAATTAAACCTGAAATTCTAGATGAATTAATTTTGGTTATAAGTTACATATTTATAGTTAACAAAGTTATCCTCCATTTGTATTGTTTCTTTCCTCACTGATTTGAACCTTCTTAAAACTAAATCCTTACGTATTTTATCTGTTTGGGGACTTGATCTTCTGTCTTATTGATCTATTTGTTCTTGATCTATTTTCATACCTTTTTAATTACTGTAACTTCAGAATATTTCATTAAAATATAGTGCACAAATTTTCCCTTCAAATGTTTCTTGGATATCCATATGAACTTTAGAATTATTTTGTTAGTTCTCCAAAAACTTTCCTTTGGAATGTTGATGGGAGTTGCATTTTATTTATAAAATAATTTGAGGAGGATTGCCAACTTTACCATCTTGTATTTGCTCATCTGGGAATATAGTATTATAGACATGTATTTTAAAGTTTCACTGAATCACGTTTAGGAGCATTCTCCTTACATGTCTGTGGTTTCCACAAAAATAGTCACCATTTTTTATGTACAACTAAGCATTTTGTCTCCTTACTAGGGATGCACATAGACTCTCTCCACAAATTTAGCTCTAAAGAGGTTAAGGTAGCTTGCCCAGGGGCGCCTGGGTGGCTCAGTCAGTTAAGCATCTGACTCTTTTTTTTTTTTTTTAAAGATTTTATTTATTTATTTGAGACAGAGAGAATGAGAGAGAGAGAGCACATGAGAGGGGGAAGGGTCAGAGGGAGAAGCAGACTCCCCGCTGAGCAGGGAGCCCGATGCGGGACTCGATCCAGGGACTCCAGGATCATGACCTGAGCCGAAGGCAGTCGCTTAACCAACTGAGCCACCCAGGCGCCCAAGCATCTGACTCTTGATTTTGGTTCAGTTCATGACTTTAGGGTCTTCAGATCAAGCCCTAAGTCAGGTTCTATGCTCAGCAGGGAGTCTGCGTGAGATTTTCTCTCTCTCCCTCTCCCTCTGCCCTCCCCCTGCTCACAAGCTCCTGCGTGCACACGTGCTCTCTCACTCTTTCAAATAAATAATTCTTTTTTTTTTTAAAGATTTTATTTATTTATTTGATAGAGAGAGACACAGCGAGAGAGGGAACACAAGCAGGGGGAGTGGGAGAGGGAGAAGCAGGCTCCTGCTGAGGGGGCAGCCCGATGGGGGGCTCGATCCCAGGACCCTGGGATCATGACCTGAGCTGAAGGCAGACGCTTAACGACTGAGCCACCCAGGCACACCTCAAATAAATAATTCTTAAAAAAAAAAGAGGTTAAGGTAACTTGCCCAAAGTCACACCAACTGTGAAGTGATTGAGGCGAGCTAGGGCCCAGATGGGACTAAGTTCAGAGCCCAAACTCTGACCCCCCTGCACTCTATCACTCCCGAAATAGTTAAGCTACCCACACCACATGACTTGTCATTCTGAATCCTAATTTTAGCTTCCTTATTATCAATAGGGCTTATCCTAAGTAAATATTTCTTCACTGTAGTATAACATAGTAGCCAAAAAAGCCTGATGAATATTCGTTTGGGGAGAAATGGGGGGACAAGTTTTGAGGACCTCAATACTTGGTTGGGAGCATATGGAGAAATAGGCCCTAATGTCAGTGCTTATAAGTAATTGGTTGTGGAGCCTACTTTGGGATTTTATACATTACCCATTCCTACTTGCCAAGTACTTAAATCCTCGGCATATACCAGACTTTAACAAGCACAAATCCTTAACTTAGTATTAGAATCCTCACCAAAAAGAATTGTGTTTAAGACACAGTGTCTCTTATTGATTATTCAGGAAGCATGCCATATAGTGTGCCCATCATAGGTTGTTCAAGCCTAATTGTGTGGGTATAGCTTCCTGGTAAGACTAGTTATTGAGCTATTATATCTTTAAATCTCTTTCACAATAATAGAATGGCTCTACCTCCTTGATAGGGCTTTTTGGTTACTTTTCTTTTACTGCTCCCCCAAGGTCCCCAACCTCATCCTACTACGGATTTTCATTTTTTGTTTGTTCATTGCTTTTGAAGAAAGGATGTTCTTTGTGGCAAGAATTGTGAGTGCGTAAAGTTTCTTTGGTGCTGTTATTGCTATCAGTTCTGGTGTGTGCAGGTTTTATTTCCTTTGTAGAATAGGTGATAACCAGTTTCCATCAGATTTGGTTATGTGCGATTTTTATAAAGTGAATCCTATTATCCACTGACTTTTATTTTTAAACAGAAATATGTTTTCTTCGTAAATATCCTGTTTGCTGGGCTAGAAATCTTGTGGGCAAGGCTGGAATGTGTACCCAAACTCATATTTTGTTTGTTTCTCTTGATTTGAGGCTATATACCCATTTGCAGAATCCAGGTGGTCTCCTCCAACCTTTCTTTTCTATTGCTGTTATTATTCCTCAGATTCTGAGTACTTACAGTTCCCAGGGACCCGGTCCTTCCATGTTCATTGCTCCTCAGGCTCTGCTGGTATCGCCTCTTTGGGAGCCATTATGTAACAGCTGTGTTTCCACGTTATACCTTGTCCCCATAGGTGGGAACTTTCAAAGACATTTCCTAGTTCACTTGGACAACTTCTGTTTGAAACTGCAGGTTCAGTAAAATGGATCTGTGCCCTACTTTGTCCATTCTCTACAAAATTAATACTATGTAAAATGAATTAATTCTAAATGACATCTAGCATCAGGCAAATTACCATGCTGAGGAATGTTACTCCAAATTCTGAAATATGCATTTTGAGGACAAGAATAACAATGAAATTTGGGGATGATAAATAACTAAAATAATTTCTTATCTTAAACAAAACTGGAAAATCATTATTAAGATAAAGTGAAGACAATTGTATGCTTTGGAAAATCAGTTGAAAATTTGAAAAATTTGACTAAGCACTGTACTCTCCCAGATTTGTACTTTTAGAAAATTCTGTGTACTTTCTGTATAATTCTGTACACAGTAAAATTTCTGAAAAAAATTCAAGATGTTAGTGCTATTTTAAAGGCTCTTTCTTTTTCAAGAAATCATTTATATACATAAGTGTTCTGTGAATTATGAATGCATAAAACTATGGCTGTTTACATTTTGAGCAGTAATGTATCAGAGGGTCACATCCTTTTCTCTCACCTCTGGGAAAAACAGTTACTTTCTGGTATACAACTAAATGACATCAACAATTGCACACAAATAAGATTATTATTAAAAAAAATACATCACCATTTTTCAAGTTGAGTATACTATGAGGTTTACCAAACAGAATTGAGGGGAAAAATTGTTTTAATTTCGAAATAAATGATCTCTTCCCTTAAGCACACTTAAAACTTGTATTCAGAGAGCAACAATTTTCTCAAAGATATGTTAGTATTTTAATCAAGTGTTAATATCTTTTTATTTGTGCTATGTGCTTATGACTATTTTTTATGTATTTATCAGTCAAGGGAAATGACATTCATGGAGTTCATATCTCAAACTATGTTTTGTTTATTTTTAGTGTTCACTTCGGCCCTCCTGCCAGGCAGCTCTCTTGGCAACAGAGGTGTTGCTTCTGCCTGTCGTGGGTCTTACACAATTAAGCTCTTCCATTATATTCCCCATCATGTAAATGTTCTAGCTGTTGTATCCAGCCATTAACTTATATAATTTTTCCTATAGTATTTTTAGTCAATTTTTTCCCTAAACACAAGAAAGAATAGATTTTATGAGAATCTAGGCAATGAATTTTAAATGGAAAAAAATCAGAGTGTACTAAAAGTTTTTGTCTTTTCCTCTTTTTTTTTTTTTTTTTTTAAGATTTTATTTATTTGCGAGAGAGAGAATGAGAGACAGAGAGCATGAGAGGGAGGAGGGTCAGAGGGAGAAGCAGACTCCCTGCCGAGCAGGGAGCCCGATGCGGGACTCGATCCCGGGACTCCAGGATCATGACCTGAGCCGAAGGCAGTTGCTTAACCAACTGAGCCACCCAGGCGCCCTTGTCTTTTCCTCTTGCCTCATTCCCTCCTGGTGCCAAAATATTTCTCACACCGGGGTAGAAGATTTGGATCTGGCCACAATAAGTAGAATTTACTTGTTAAACTCTGTTTCTTTCTTTTTTTTTTTTAAAGATTTTATTTATTTATTTGAGAGAGAGAATGAGAGAGAGAGAGAGCACATGAGAGGGGGGAGGGTCAGAGGGAGAAGCAGACTCCCTGCTGAGCAGGGAGCCCGATGTGGGACTCGATCCCGGGACTCCAGGATCATGACCTGAACCGAAGGCAGTCGCTCAACCAACTGAGCCACCCAGGCGCCCTAAACTCTGTTTCTTATATACCCGGCCCAAGAGAATCTGGAGTACCTAGTAGATGGTACATGGAGACTATGTCCAACCACGCTTGTTATAATGAACAAAAAGGCCAGTGCATGTGGAATCATTTACTCTCTGGCCATAGCTCAGCAGACCCCAGATGAGCAAATCTTGGGAAGGAATAGAACATCCCTCTGAGAACTAACCACAGACAGCTGGATTTTTGTAGGAGCTGAGCTCGGGGTGGTGAACCTTGTTGTGTTAGTGTGATTTGGCCTGTTAGGAGAAGGCTCAATGGACACTGTTCATTCATTTCTCAGAAAGGAATGTGCCAGGTCTTAGGTGGGAACTGGGGGCTGGGGAGAAGGATGAACGTAGATTATAAATCTAAGCAAAAGCTATCATGGAGAGTTACATGGTACAGTGAGAGTAAGAATTGGGGACATTTGACTTCATTAGGTGTGTGGGTAAGGTAGAATCAGAGAAAGTTCTCCTGGAAGGACATTTGAACTGGCACATAAAACCTTGCTATTCAGCAACCCTCAGTTTGTTTCCTGAGATTAAGAATTTGTCATATCAGTGAGATCATATGATACATGTCTTTCTCTGATTGACTTATTTCGCTCAGCAGAGGGGAGGCGGGTGGGGGGATGGATTAGCCTGGTGATGGGTATTAAAGAGGGCACATACTGAATGGAGCACTGGGTGTTATACGCAAACAATGAATCATGGAACACTACATTGAAAACTAATGATGTAATGTATGGTGATTAACATAATAAAAAAAACAAAAAACATAAAAACCCCTTGCTATTCAGGGTCACCTGGGTGGCTCAGTGGGTTAAGCATCTGCCTTCAGCTCAGGTCGTGAGCCCGAGGCCCTGGGATTGAGACCCGCAGTGGGCCCCCTGCTCAGCAGGGAGCCTGCTTCTCCCTCTCCCTCTGCCACTCCCCCTGCTTGTGGTCTCTCAGACTCTCTCTCTCTCTCAAATAAATAAATAAATTCTTCACAAAATAAAAAAATAAAACCTTACTTTTCAAAATGTGGTCCATGAATAGTTTGCTTGAGCATCATCTGGGACCTTATTAGAAATGCGGATTCTCCAGTCCCATCCTAGACCTACTGAATTAGACTCTGCATTTTAATAAGATCCACAGTGGTTTACATGTACATTGAAGTTTGAGAAATGTGACCTAAGCTTCAGCAGTAGTTGAGATGAGAGAGTTAGGAGTACTGGAGTGTGCTAGACAGAAAGAACATTGAATGCAAAGACCATCTTGCAGGGGAGTTGGGGTGCCCTAGGCACTGAAAAAGAGGGCTGGAGGCCAGGGATGGATAGGAGCACGTAGCATCCTGGCAGCCAAGAGAGGAGTGTTTCAAGGGCATGTGTATAGCAACATGGCTGAAAGCCGAGAGTAGGACTGAAAAATGTTTGATGAATTTGGCAGAGATTTTTGGTTACCATTTTGAGGGCTTTTTTTGATGGAGTAATACAGGTGCAAGCCAGTTTGAAATGAGTTGAACAGTGAGTATAGGGGGAAAGGGTGAGCAAAAGATACAGCTAAAATAGACCATTCTTTCTTTTATTCAATATATTTGCCAAATGTTGTTATATAGCAAGCGGTGAGAATGTACAGATGAGGGACTAAGTCCAGAAATAGGGATATATGCCTAAGTTGCTATGGGAGGACAGGAGCAGAGTGGCTAAATAAGGAATGTGCATGTGTGTGTACACATACACGTGTGCAGACTAGAAAAATACGGTGGGGAACAGAAAGTTAATCAGAAATAACCTCCCAGACGGGTTGATACCTGAGCAGATTCTTCAAGAATTTGCCTGATTATATGGGAAGCAAGGACAGAGTTCAGTTTCTGCATAGTCAAGAAGGCTTAAGAGGGCATGGTGAATTCAGAATACTGTGGGCATTCTTGATTGGCTGCAGCATTTGCGGGGGCGGGGGGGAGGGTTGAGGGATAGCAAGAGATGAGTCAGGAGAGAAGAGATGAAACTGGATCATGCATGACCTTGAATGCCATTTGAAGATGTTTGAATTCACCGTGAGAATTTCAGGAGGACCAGTGAAGGATTTTTTTTTTTTTTAAGGATTTTATTTATTTATTTGACAGAGAGAGACACAGCGAGAGAGGGAACACAAGCAGGGGGAGTGGGAGAGGGAGAAGCAGGCTCCCCGCAGAGCAGGGAGCCCGATGCAGGACTCGATCCCAGGACCCTGGGATCATGACCTGAGCTAAAGGCAGTTGCTTAACCAACTGAGCCACCCAGGCGCCCCGACCAGTGAAGGATTTTAAGCAGGAGAGTGACAAGCAAATTTGAATTTCAGATAGGTACTCTGAAAATATGATAAAGGACGGGTGAGGGAGGTGAGACTGGAGGCATAGAAAAGTAGGGGGCACTTGCAATAGTAATCCAGATACAAAGCTGGGAGTGCTTGATGGAGAGCAGTAACATAGGGTATGGAGAGGAGGTGACTGATCTTGAATTTGGAACTACTGAGTACAGAGTTTCCCAAGATAGGACATAGAGTCTGGGATAGAGCATCCAGTCCACATAGAGACTTGAGAATCTTTAATTGATTGACCAAGCCATAAGGTTGCACAGGATGATCCCAAACTGTGCTCCGTAGTAAATACTGTAGCGATTATGGTGAACCAATGATCAGCATTAATCTCATCCCATTCATCAGGAGGGATCATTAGAAGGCTGTTTATTTGAGAAATGCTGGTTATCTGGTAAATACTATGACTGAAATATGAAGCAGATAAAATTGGTTATGTGTGATGGCAGGAAATATCAGACATGTTTTAGTGGTGGCACGGCTTCCTCTTTAAGAACTGCCTGCCTCTTCCTTTGTGTGTGCACGTGTGTGTGTTCACGCGTGTGTGCACGCAAGTTATCATGATTGCTAACCACTCTTTTACAGAATTAGAGAATCTAGTTCATATTCTCTTTGACTCATGGCATCTGTGAAAAGTATGTTTGAATTTTATGTAGTATTTGTTTTTTTCCAAGAGGATATTAAATCGTTTATTAATTACACATGATAATGGATGATGCACAAGCTTCAGTGCCATCTATAATTTTATCTGATACTGTAATTCAGTTTAGATATATTGCATAGGATGTGCCAGCAATCATATTAATAACCAAATACCAAATAAAGTTCTTTTAACCATGAACTCCAGGTCACAACACATTAACTGTCAGTTCAACTATACCAAGGTTTCTGGAGACTGTGGCTTCAGTGCCCAAGCAAGTTGCAAATACATTTCACATGGAACCTGGTATCACCTTGAAGGATTTCTAACTTCACACTGTTAAGGTAGTTTACCAAGATAGCTTCAGAGTAGACTAACTTTACACAGCACATTTTAAAAAAGACGCATTTATTCAGTGCCATGATCAGACTATTACATTTAGCAATTGGCAGCATGGGTGCCAAAAAAAAAAAAAAGAAAAAGAAAAGAAAATCTACATTAAAACCTTTCTTGGAATGCTTTACATCTTCCACAGAACAGAAACTAAAATAACCTGTTATACAATTAAATCATGAGTGTTTTGCCCATACACATGAGTATTGTCTAAAACATTTCTTTGTAGTAGCTAGGCCCTGCCACCACTGTGCTTGGCTGAGGTCACAAATCTGTTGTAGCCTGTAGCTTCCCTGTCACTTCTCTGGCTCTCCTCTCCTGCTAAGCCTTGTTTCCTGGAAGTAATTAAAACTTTCTGCCACTGCCGTAGCTACTGTTGCTGCTGGAACCACCGTAGCCACCTTGGTTTCATGGTTTGGCAAAGTATTGGCCTCCACCACCATAGGGGCCAGAGCTTCAGCCTCCAAAATATCTTCCTTTCATGGGTCCAGATTTTAAAGATTGATTGTTGTAGATGCCCAAATCACTGTAGCTCGTGCCACCTCCAAAACTGCTTCCATCATTATCAAATGCATTAAAGCCATCCCCCCTGCCACCATAACCACCACCATCACCTTGACTGTCCCCAAAGCCCCCTCACCTACTGAAGTTTCCTCCATGACCAAAGTTGTCATTCCCACCAAAACCACCTCCGTGATCACCACCAATGTTTCTTTTTTTTTTTTTTTAAAGATTTTATTTATTTATTTGACAGAGAGAGAGAGACAGCGAGAGAGGGAACACAAGCAGGGGGGAGTGGGAGAGAGGGAAGCAGGCCTCCCGCTGAGCGGGGAGCCTGATGCGGGGCTCGATCCCAGGATCGTGGGATCATGACCCGAGCCGAAGGCAGACGCTTAACGACTGAGCCACCCAGGCGCCCCACCACCAATGTTTCTAAAACCACTTCGACCTCTTTGGCTGGGTGAAACACTAGCCATCTCTCCCTTAGATAGGGCTTTTCTTACTTCACAGTTTTGACCATTCATTCACAGTAGGACTTTCTGAATGACAGTGTTGTCTACAGAGTCATGGTCATCAAAGGTTACAAAAGCAAAGCCTCTCTTCTTGCACTGCCACAGTCAGTCACTTCAATTTTCCCATACTGTTAAAAATTAATCTCTTAGATGATGTTCTTCAGTGTCTTCTTTCATGCCACCGACAAAAATCTTCTTCACAGTTAAGTGGGCACCATGTTTTTGAGAATCTTCTCTTGAGACAGCCGTCTTTGGTTCCACAACTCTTCCATCCACCTTGTATGGCCTTGCATTCATGGCTGCATCCACTTCCTCCACAGTGACATAATGTGACAAACCCAAAGCCTCTGGAGTGCTTGGTGTTTGGATTTATCATGACCATACAGTCCATAAGTGTTCCCCATTGCTCAGAATGGCTCCTCAGACTCTCATCTTTTGTTTCAAAGCTCAAACCTCCAATGAAGAGCTTCCACAGCTGTTGGGGCTCTGGAGACTGACTTAGACATGATGGTGGCAGGAGGGGAGACCTTAATAATGCTTACTCAGTGACATCAATGGGTAGAAAGTGAGTTTTGTGGCAGTATTTGTAAGTTATTTCTCCTGGACCATTTTTCCCCATGGTAATTGGTTAAAAAGAAAAAATCTTTCTTTATAAATGCAGTCATTATTTTTATTGTCTGGGTTTCTGGGTTTCTTCCACCAGCAGAATAAGAAAGGGAGAAACACACCTTTCTACACACAGAAATGTTGGAAAGGAAAATATAGTATCTCTATCAAACAGTATACTGTTATCATAGCATCATATTTTCAGTTATTTATAATGAAATATCTGTTACTGAAATTCTACTCATAAGCTATTCTTCCTGGAGGCTTTATGCCATAATTTTCAACTATGTCTAGTTATATAATCTTCATCAAGGGGTTAAATATTTTACATAGGATTCATAGATTTAAATGCTTGATGTTAGATTGGCTTCCTGTATTATTATTAGGAAACCATTTTTTATCTATGAAAATGACAAGACCAAAATTTTTTAATAGATGTTGGATCTTTGTCTACTAAATGTCTTTTAAAAGTATATACATTTTTCAGGCAGCTGCCTGAAAATGGAAACCTTGTTTTTTGTGTGTTTTTTTTAATTACATCTGAAAATGTCTTAATATTTTATTTTGGATTTGTCAGTGATTTTTATTTTAAACGTATATTCAGTATTTACTTACTCATTTACTATTAGCATTTATTTATTAAGGTTCATTCATTTATTTGCTGAACTGCCACCTGCCCTTATATGGTTTATTATCTAATTTGAGAAACCAGACATATAAAGAGGAGAATTTAAAAAAAAAAACAACACCAAAACTTGGAGTATACTGCATAGAGAAATATCTTTAATTCAACAAATTTTATTAATTACTTTGTGTGCCTTATGCATAGGAGTTACTCATCAAGTTGTCAACTGTGTGAAGGAAGGTAAGCTGTGGCTTCTGCCCTTCTAGAAACTTGCAAATTAGATTTTAGAGGAATTGGGGGGAGGATATAATATGATGATACTGATGATGATAGGTGAGTAAATACAAACTATACATTAAACTCTTTACGTACATTCTCACAACAACCTTATAATGTAGCTTGATGTTCTTTTCTTTTTAATTTTTATTGTTAATCACCATACATTACATCATTAGTTTTTGATGTAGTGTTCCATGATTCATTGTTTGTGCATAACACCCAGTGCTCCCTGCATAACGTGCCCTCTTTAATACCCATCACCAGGCTAACCCATCCTCCCACCCCCCTCCCCTCTAGAATCCTCAGTTTGCTTTTCAGAGTCCATCGTCTCTAAGGCCTAGACAGGTCAAGTAATTTGTCCATGGACACATAGTTAATGCATAAAAGATACAGGGTTAAAGGTCTGTGTGACTTGACGTCCCATTCATATAGCCACCATATTATATGAGAGGATAGAAAAATTATATGGTGTCACAAATAGCAGAAATGCAAGGAAAAATTGATAATTGCCTTAAGCAAAATTGAATTTTTGTAGAGATTTAGATGAGGGGCAAATTTCATCTGTTTGGGGAAGATAAGGAAAGACTTCATTATTTAGCAAATGCAAATTCAAGTCAACTAATACAATGTACACTGGGTATATTGAATTCTCATAGAAAGCTTTCATTCTCTGTTTTTTGAATGATTTAATGAATAATAAATAGAAGGGTGGTTCTCAAACCCAGCTGTGAATATATACATATATTACTGTTACAATCACAGTTATTATTAATTGTACTATAATATTCACATTATGCTACATGATGAATAGAACAATAAATAAATACAATATTTGCTCTCCGAAAGATGTTCTGTAAAGCTTGCCAGTTTTCTGAATGTAGCTTTTGTTAAATGATTGGATAAATTCTTGTCTTAAAATTGCCTCTTCATAGCACTAAAACAAATACAGCAAGGGAGCTAAAGTCTTATTCAGTTGAGTAAAGCATGATGTACTTTGTGTGTACAATTTAAAAGAATTATCTCATGATTTTTAACACACAGTTCACTTCTTTTGAATCTGGCACTTGAAGAGTTTCGAGGAACAGAAAATAGGGCCTGTAGGAAAGGCCAAGAAATGGCATTATTTATCTGAGAGAATAAGCAAGCTCAGGAAATAATTTTTCCAAAAATATATTCTAAATAATGTCCCTGATTCTATGATAACTTTGTGTTTCACAAAAATACTGAAGATAGTTATTTGAGGATATACTTTGACTTGTTGATTTGGTTGGCTATCTGTGTACAACTTACAATGAGGTTACATCCCAATATACTGCATTTAATACACCTAACCTACCAAACATCATAGCTTAGCCTTGTCTACCTTAAGTGTGCTAAGGGCACATTAGCCTACATTCAGGCAAAAATCATCCCACACAAAGCCTATTTTGTAATAAACTGTTGAATATCTCATGTGAGTTACTGAATACTGAAAGTGAGAAGCAGCATGGTTGAAAGGGTATCGATTGGATTTCCCCTTGAGGTCGTGTGGCCGACTGGGAGCTGCCCAGCGTCACCAGACAGTATCCTACCCCATGCATATTGCTAGCTCAGGAAAAGATCAGAATTTAAAATTTGAAGTATGATTTCTACTGAATGTGTATTGCTTTTGCACCATGATAAAGTTGAAAAAATTGTAATTTGAAACATCAGGGTAAGTTGGGCTCTGCATAACTATTATAATGCTAACATGGTGGCAATGTGTTTGCTTTTGAAGCAATTGACTAAAATTGAAATGATACAGAAAGTACAGAGGGTAAGGCCTTCATGTAAGGATAACATGAAATTTAGACAATATTCCATGTTTTTTAGAATGCCATGTTTGTAGATAGGGTGGTTCAATGTCATAAAGATGTTAGTTCTCCTGAATAAATCTATAAATTCAAGGCAATTCCAGTAAACATCCCAGTACGATTTTTAGTGAAACCAAAAAAGTTGATTTTAAAGCTCATGTGGAAAAGCAAAGGGCCAAAAATAGACAGTTTTAGAAACAGGGCAATTTTATTTATTTATTTTTTTATATATTTTTTATAGATTTTTATTTATCTATTTGACAGAGAGAGAGAGCGAGAGCAGGAACACAAGCAGGGGGAGTGGGAGAGGGAGAAGCACGCTTCCCGCAGAGCAAGGAGCCCGATGTGGGGCTCGATCCCAGGACCCTGAGACCATGACCTGAGCCGAAGGCAGATGCTTAACGACTGAGCCACCCAGGCGCCCCTTAACAGGACAATTTTAAAGAAATATGAAGGTTGGAGTTTCATTAAACTCTAAATGTGGTGCTGTTACAGGGAGAGACAGAGTCCACAGTGGGGAGCACATAGACCCACACAGATATAGATGACTGGTATATGAAAGTCCTGGCTTTGCAGTCCCACGAAGATGGATTAGTCACTGAATAGACTGTGCAATAAATGTTGCTGGGGCAACTGGCTAATTGGAAAAAATATATAATTATTTTCTTACTTTTAGCCACAAACAAAATCAATACCAGGGGAGTTAAAGGCTTAAATGTGAAAATACTTCAGAACCTCTAAAAGAAAACAGAAGAATATATTTATACACTCCTGGTAGGCAAGAATTGCTTAAACAAGATGCGAAATGCATAAATTACAAAAGAAGGTTTGATCAATTTGACTACATTTATGACAAAAACTTGTATGAATAAAGAAAATCCCATAAAATAGAAATGAAGACAAACAACAAAGTACTGGTATCTAGAATATATAAAGAACTCTTAAATATAAATTAGAAAAAAGAGGTAGACCAATTAAAAAGTGGACAAAGGATTTGAACAGGCAATCTACAGAAGAATGATAATATACACATAAAATATGCCCAAGTTAGCAGTAATCATTGAAATGCACAATGAAATATTACTGATTTTGTAGAAAAAGGGGAAATTGCCTTCTGCTCATATAAGAGTAAGTTTGGACAACGTCTGGACAATATTTTGGACAATATCTGGTAAAACTTTGACTTAACTTTTCCATTCTAGAGAAACTCTCACACTTCTATGCAGGAGACATTTATAAGACTGCTCATTGTAGCATTTAATGCAAGTTAACAGTAGAGAGAATATATAAATTGTAGAATAGTCAATCAATGGAGTACTATTTGGCTGTGAAAATAAGTGAACTAGACATAGCTGCATCCTCATAGACAAATCTAAAAATGATGATTAACAAAAAGTTCTACAAGGATATACTACAAGACGATTTTATGTGCAGTTCTAATACACACAAAAACAATACTGTTGTTTAGGGATATCTACAGATGTGATAAAAGCAAAGGGATGTGAATTGGGATGATAGATACCACATTCAAAATGATGGTGTTCTTTAAGAGGCAAAGGAAAGAAGATAGATCAGAAAAAGATACACTTGGTGGCGCCTGGGTGGCTCAGTCGTTAAGCGTCTGCCTTTGGCTCAGGTCATGATCCCAGGGTCCTGGGATCGAGCCCCACATCGGGCTCCCTGCTCCGCGGGAAGCCTGCTTCTCCCTCTCCCACTCCCCCTGCTTGGATTCTCTCTCTCGCTGTGTATCTTTCTCTGCCAAATAAATAAACAAAAAATCTTTAAAAAAAAAAAAAAAAGGATACACTTTATTTCTTAAGGTAGCGGAGAGGGCTGCATTATTATTCCTTATACCTTTTAATTGAAAGTTTTAAAGCATAGTTGGAACTTATTAAAAAAAGTTACTAGATAAAAAGAGAGGGATTCCTGATTCATTCAAAAACGTTAGTATTGCAGTGAGGTTGCATTTCTTATTCACTCATGTATTAATTTCCCGTGATGCTGTTGTGCCCACAGAAGGGGGCAGCTTTCTGAAAGGTGAACAGATGGCTCTTTTGAGACATGTGGGTGAAACTAAACCAAATATGGCTTTCCACGTCAAACTTCCATTTTTTCCAAGATGTAATACTTACTTGAATATAAAATATCTTTCAGAAATACATCATTGTATAATATAAGCCTCAAAATTTAGATACATACATGCGTGCACCTTTTTTGAACAAAGAGTGAAGCGTCATAGTTTGTTTTTGCCTAATCGTGTAAGAAGTGAAACACAGAAGGAAATTTTTGTACAGATTTTATTTGTCCTACTTGTATCCTACCTGTTCATGGCTTCAAAATTAATAAGCTTCTCTAGAGATGAGAATAAAGATTAAAGACAAAGACAGTTGATTTGTTGTGGCATCTGCCTTGTCCAAGGGGACTGGATTAAGCATTCAGATGTTATAGTTGATAGCTACATAGGGGTGTGTTTTTCAAGTCTTCTGACAAAAATGAAATTTCCAATTTGGTTTGAAGAAGAAAAATCAAAGCCCTCTGTAAAACCTTATCCCTAAAGCCTGAAGGCTCTTTCTTTGAGAAAAAGATGTATGATTTCTCCCAAGGGACAAACAGAAGTCTTTTTCAACTCAGCCAATGTAGTGTGAGAGACACAAATTTCACATGACATTCTCTGATTTTATCCCAGAGATCCTTTTAAATCAATAAGACTTGAGCAGGTGGGTATGTTTTTACAAGGATACACAGTACACTATGCAGATAGATGAAATAGAAGACTTGTGGTTTTCTTCTTCAGGATTTTCTTCCTAAAGATTATAGAAATTGGGAATGAATCTTGTGATGTGGTCCTCTGACAGTCCCACACGGGTGAGTCTATAGCTCCTTTCTCTGTTTTCCTGATTGGTTCATCCACTCCTTGGTTAACACAGGATTTTGGCCTCAAGGAGAGAGCTAAAGATAGAGCCACACTGAGTCACTTCTGAAAGACAGCCATAGTCTCTCTAGCAGGATTCTCAGATGAACTCAATGACTGAATCCTTTGTGCTGATGGTAAACTCAGTGTAAAGCCTCCTGCCCTTTGGCCACCACTTCCTCCAGTCCTCCAATTTTGATAATTCATCAACCCCAGAAGGGTCACCAATCCATTGAGCCGCCTGCCTTTTCACTGCCCACCTCCTGTGTCTGTGTCCCTCTCTTCTACCTTAGATTCTGTGGTCCATTATTACAGCTGTGCCCTGCATTTTGAAGTCTTTGCAACTCTTTTCTTGTTTGACTCCCCCCAAGTGATCATAGGCCCATGGCTGTAATATTTACATGCCAAGCTCCCCAACTGCAAGGCAACAGAAGTTCCTGTATTTGGGACTTTTCCAGACCTTGTTCTATGTATCTCTTCATCTGGCTGTTCATTTGTATCCTTTATAAAAACTGGTGAATATATATATATATATATATATATATATATATATTCAGATAACTCTCCACAACTTCTCTACAGAAATCTAGAGTCATATACTTCCAATGGCATTCATGACATTTCCCTTTGGAAGTCTAATGGGTATCTCAAACTTAACGTGCTTAAAATTTATTTTCTACCTTCCCCATTTAAAAAAAAAATACATCATCAACGAAGCTATATCATAATATAACATGTTACCCAGCTTTATTTTTCTTCATAACTCGTCATTACCTGACATTACATCACATATCTGTATATTTATTTTCCTGTTTCACCCACTTGAGTATAACGCCGTGTCCACAGGATCTCTCTTATTTATTCATTCCTTGTAGTAGGCAGCCTAATGGTCCTTTAAAGATGTCCATGTCCCCATTCCCAGAATGTGTGAACATGTTTTCTTGCATGGCAAAAGGGACTTTGCAAATGTGATAAAGTTAAGGATCTTGTGTTGGGGAGATTATCCTGGATTATCGGGGTGGATGCAGTAGAATCACTAGGGTCCCTGTAAGGGAAGGAGGCAGGCCCCGGGAATTAGAGAAGGCGTATGACAATGGAAGCAGAGATTAAAGTGATGGGGTCATGAGCCAAGGAAGGCGGGGGCTTCTAGAAGCTGGAAAAGGCAAGGAACAGACTCTCCCTGAGAGTCTCCAGGAGGAACACAGCTCTGCTGGCTGTGGTTTTAGCTCTGTAAAACCTGTCTTGGACTTCTGACCTCCCGAGCTTTAAGTTCATAAGTGTGTGTTGTTTTAAGCAACTAAACTTGTAATTTGTTATGGCAGCAGTAGGAAACGAATACAGTTCTGTATCTCTGATGTTTGGAATTTTTCTGACATGTAGGTGCTAAACTAAAAGAAGTCGTTTGAATGAGTGTTATGTCTTCATTATTTTAGATTCCATATAGAGATTATTGAAGTTTCAAATTCATATTCTAAATGTTATTGAAAATAAATAATCCATTCTTTATTTGAAAAATATTTACCTTTATTTTTATCCAGGCAAAAGATATTCTTTGTTATCCTAGTCTATTTCAAGGAGGCATTTCATAAGTGTGTGTGTGTGTGTGTGTGTGTGTGTAGTGATTTGAAAATCTCAGAATATCCGGAATGGAAAGGACTTTGAAGGGCATTCAGTTGAATTTCCTGACCTGATGTTTGTATATTTTTCATAATATCCCCAACAAGTGACCATCCCATGTCTATTTTAGAATTTTCAGTGATGGGAAACTCACTTTAGCTGGAGGGGTCAAAACCACTTTTGGATAGATTTTTCTGACTTTTGCCTGTTTTGTTCTCTACTTACAGAATTAAACCAAGACTAAAAACATTAGTTATAAGCCAAAACTGACTTATTTTAACCCATTTATTAAAGATACATCTGAAGTCCAAGTCTTTGATTATCTTTACATGTGAAATGCCTACTATTGCAGAAAGTCTTTATGCTCGGCCATCAGAAACCATCAAATATGCTGGAGGGGGAATGGTGAATAAAAATCAAGAAGTGATCTGCAGATTTGCAGTTATGTGGTAAATGCTTCCATTGCTCTCTCATAGGAGGGACTTCAGACAGTAATTTTTAGTAGAGAATGGTATTGGCTTAACTTTGGGCTTTAACTTGTCTCCAAATACTGTCAAATTATTAATATTTCCATTTTGTTGATGGCTCAACTGATACAGGACAGTGAATTCAGTGAATTAGAATCCGTGAACTCAGCTCAGTAACTGGTGAGCCCTATCAGTGTCTCATGCACTGTGCTGGACGCCTGAGGAAAAAAGATGGTAAAGTGATGGCTCCTGCCCTCAGGAGACTCTCTCACAAACTAGTTGGGAATATAGACATGTAAACACAAATATAACAGAAAATGACAGTGCTCTACTGTTGGCAAGCATGATGGCTGACGAGCACAGAGGGGCACCGGTGATTAGTTCTGGCTTGCTGGCCCAGACAGGGAGTGGGTGGGAGGGGAGGAGGAGCAGGAAAGAAGGGGAGAGGAAGGAAGGGAATAAAGATAATGCATGAACTTCTATGGGTAATAGAGCAGCACAGTATCTTGAATGTTCCATTGTTAATTATATAAATAGTAATAGTTTAAATGTGTGGACCTTGATTGCATTGTTGAATGGTTAATTTCCTGATAAAAATTTGCTTGCAAATGCCACGATTTTCACTTTCTATTAATGTATTTAAAAAATTCATTCTCAGGGCACCTGGGTGGCTCAGTCAGTTGAGTGTCTGCCTTTGCTCAGGTTGTGATCTCGGGGTCCTGGGATTGAGCCCCGTGTCAGGCTCCCTCCTCAGCGGGGAGTCTGCTTCTCCCTCTCCCTCTGCCCCTGCTCATGCATGCTCGCTCTCTCTCTCTCTCTCTGTCAAATGAATAGGTAAAATCTTTTAAAAAATCGAAGAAATTCATTCTCTAATGTAAGTGACAAATGAAAAATTACGCATTAATTTTTCCATGGCATCTAAACAATCTGTTAAGAGTCAGTTGTCCTGGTGCGCCTGGGTGGCTCAGTCGGTTAAGCGTCTGCCTTCAGCTCAGGTCATGATCCCACGATCCTGGGATTGAGTCCCACATCAGGCTCCCTGCTCAGTGGGAAGCCTGCTTCTCCCTCTGCCTCTCCCCCTGCTTGTGTTCTCTTTGTCTCTCTCTCTGTCAAAAAAATTTAAAAAAAAAATCTTAAAAAAAAAAAAAAGAGTCCGTTGTCCCCAGAATGTCAGAGGTTTCGTATCTAGCTCTCAGGACTATCAAAGTTGTTGGCATCAGTCAACTCTTTATCTCTTATTTTATTTTGTATGTTCAAAGGGAGAGTCAAGCCTTTTGACCTGTAGCTGTAGACATAGGGTTTCTCAGCCACTCAGATTTATTCATGCCCTTGGTGAGGCTGCATTTCCCATCTTTGAGATGGCCAACCAGGGGCCTAGCCAAGGAAAGCTTAGGGGTGGCGATTGCCCTACCATCCTTCTGGATGAAGTGGTTTCTCAGAGAACCATAAGCTCCACAAAGGAAGTTACCACTTCCTCTTGCTCTTTGCTGTAGCTTTCATGCCCAGCATAGGAGGCCTTCGTTGGCTAAACCAGTGAATGAGTGAATGATTCTTACCTCACTGTACTTCAAGTGTCGGCGAGTCAAGTAGGAGCTAAGGGGACGTGGTGTGATTGCTTCCTTTTATGGAGCACCAAAGCATCGCTGTTTTGCAGTCTTACGGTCCTGGGTGTGCTCCTGGCTCTCTTGCGTTCTGCACTGCAGTGACGAGCCGAGCACCGCGGCGTTCTGGGCCTTGCTCTCTCTTAATTCTCTGGCCACTGCAGAATCTTCGAGAGCGGGCCTTGCCCCATGCTCATATTTAACACCGGTAGATGCTTGGCGTGTTGTCGGTGTTTGGTAGGCATTTCCCAGGGAGAGCAGTAGCAGCTTGGAGGCAGGAGAGGGCCCGGGTGCACTGGGAGCGGTGTGGATGGCAGCCTCACTTGCTGGACTTCCGATAGCCCAGAATCCTAAACGTATTTTTTCCCTTCTCAACTTTTTTTTAAATTTCATAAATGAGTGCGTGGAAGCTTCCCCAAGCCATGCAGCTCTCCCTTTTCCTGTACAAGCAGGATGCAAACTCAGAGTTGGTTGGTGGGAAAGAATCTGCTAATTTCTAGATTCCAATACTTCTGAGAAACAGGAAGAGCCAACGTCAGTTGGCTGATGTTGCGGGATGTGGGATGGAGACCTCGTACTTTTCCCCTCTCTCTGCCCATACCCTGGGCTGTTTTTCATTCACCTCCACATGTCATATGATAGTCATTTGTTTGTTGCTGGTCCCAAACAAGAAGACCATTATTAAGGCTGTATTGAGATCTTTTATGGCTTAGACTAAGGGTCTTAAATCTTTCCTTTGTCCATTTCCTGTTACCCTTTCTTCACTAACTACCCTGACTGCAAAGCCCTGGAGTTCAAAGATGGTTGTTTAATTAGCTTGAGGCCTTTTCCCATGGATGGCCGGAACCATTCTACAGCATCACTAGTGATATTTGCATGTACATACGGAGGTATGTCGTGACCCGTGTGAAAAAGGCTGTCTTGGTTATCTGGAGCGTTTGGTTTCTATCTGTGAGAACAGTAATAAAATCTGTATACAGGTGGTTAACATATTCAAAAGTATCCAAGTTCCTGCTAAGTCCTCTACTGTATCTACGTACCACATTTTGTTTCCACGGTTATCTGTTGGTAGGTATTTGTGTTGTTTCCACCTTTTGACTATTGTGAGTAAAGCTGCTGCGAACAACGGTGTACAAGTATCTGTTCAAGTCTCTGCTCTAAATTCGTTTGGACATCTACCTAGGAGTGGAATTGCTATGTCATATGGTTTATTCTGGGTTTAACTTCTTGTGGAGTTTGCTATAGCAGCTGCACCATTTGGTAGCCCCCCAGCAGCGCATCAGGGCTCCAGTTCCTCCACGTCCTCACCCACTCTTGTTGTTTTCCATTTTTTAAAAAAATAATAGTCATCTTGATGTGGTGTTTGTTTTTTGCTTAAGAATTAGACTGCATCTAAACAGTCCTTTTAGTGGTAGAACACCTCATCTAGCAGACAGATACATACAAAGTGTATTTCATGTAAAAAATCCAGGAAAATTGTGAATTTGATCTATTCGTTGTTAGCTTTATTTTCTCCCTGCAGTTGTAATTTTTATAAACTGTAGTTGAGGATAAACAATTAAACATAAGCTGGGTATTTAGAGGGAGAATATTAAAAACTTACATGTATATCATGTTGAGATTTGGAAAAGGTAACTCTTCCTCTTTTCTGTGATGTCAAAGACAAATACCACCACTGTTAGAAGCTTAGCAGACAAGAGCGAAGAGATCAGCGGATATTTCTTGAACCCTTCTTTATTGCCATCGGAATGTTCACCAACATCCTTGAAAACGAGGACAGAAGACATGAGTGACCTCCCTTCTGAGAGCCAAAGAAGCATACCACTCGCTGTGACTGACGCTTTAGAGCATATTATGGAACAACTCAATGTTCTGACCCAGGTGGGCTAGCATGCTTTGTACTTAGGTTATACAAAACAATGCTGGTTACAGCAGGTTGCAGACCTAGCAAAGCCGTGGGGAAATTTCCTAGAAAGGCTAGCTCAAAACAAAAAAAAAAAAAAGAAAAGAAAGGCTAGCTCAAGGTGGCAAGCAATATAGCAAGGCATGCTCTGCTGAGCTGCTATAGTAAGATCTTTTAGAGGTAAGATCAGAGCCCACGTGTACACATGCATGTGTGCATTTACACACACGCACGCACGCACGCACACACACGCACAGCTGCCCTTGTGCTCTGTCTGTCATCTGGAGGCCAGAAGGAACAGTGGAGACCGGGAAGAATAGCGTGGTGCCCCATGCTATAAATGTATATGATTCTGCTCAGTAAGGTTTTACCTGAAGATTTTTGATGTATTGTGTTCAGATTAGGACATTATCAAAGAAATATTTGGGGCCATGAGAGAAATGATTAACAATTTCTGGTTAGAATGAAATTTTGACAATGTTTATAGTTCTTCACTGTGAAGAACTTCTCATTGTCCAAGATATAACTTTCCTCATTCCAAAGCTAATTACGTTGATGCTGTGTGCTTCTGGAGGGGATGGGTTTTGCATACCTGTTTTAGAATATTACCTCGTCCTTTGATGCCTTTTTACCTTTGCAAAGAAGGTATACTGTGGATCTTTATGTACCAAAGGTCTTCCAACTCTTGGTCAGAAGACAGAGGTGTCATTTAAAGGAGGTGGTGTGTTGGGGCGCCTGGGTGGCTCAGTCGTTAAGCGTCTGCCTTCAGCTCAGGTCATGATCCCAGGGTCCTGGGATCTAGTCCCGCATCAGGCTCCCTGCTCAGCCAGGAGTCTGCTTCTCTCTCTCCCACTCCCCCTGCTTGTGTTCCCTACTAGCTGTCTCTCTCTCTCTGTCAAATAAATAAATAAAATCTTTAAAAAAAAAAAAAAAAAGGAGGTGGTGTGTTGAAATGGATACATCAAAGGTTTCTCCTCCAGCCCTGCTGATTCAGTGTTTCCTCTGAAGAAGTCTTATTGTTGCTCTGATCTGTAGAATGAGGTTGCCAATATTTGTCAGAGCAGACCTTGCTACAAGTTATACAGAAAGAGAGGCTATCATGTGAGCTAGAGAGATGGCAATTACTTTTCCAGAATACATATTTCAAGTTGAAATAGCTCTTGCATAGAAATCATCTCATTCTGTTCTCAACACTGGCTGTACATTGTAGTCACCTGGGCAGTTATAAAGCATACATATGCAGACGGCCAGTTCTCATCTCCAGACAATCCATTGCGACTGGGCTGGGGTAAGGCCCTGACATCTGTCTTTTTAAGTACCCCATACGATTCTGTTTCACAGCTAGGGTTTAGAGCCACTAATTAAATGAATACTAAAAACCTGTAGATCACATCTCAGGGCCTTTTGAAGCAAGAGCCATATATGTGGATTTGGGGTCCTGACAGATTGTGGGAAAGAGCCGTGTGAGTACTTGGAGTCATCACAAGATTTGCTCAATGAAAATCCTATTAAAATCACTAACTTTCACTTTGCAGTATTGTACTGGAGGTGACCTTCTCTGTATTTATCATACACTTCTTCCCTTTAAAGGCAGCTTCCCTTTCGGCCTCATGCCAGATTTAGTTTTGGTTGGCTTATTTCCCATATTGCCACAACTTCTTCACCTACACTGTCATATTCAATGTCAGGTCCTTCTTAGAGCCTCTCCCAAGGGAATCTTTCCATTCTCTATTCTTTCAGCCTCATGACCCATCTTTCCTTCTTACCTGATTCAAGGTTAAATGAATCATTTAAGATTTACGGAATGTCTCTATGATTTTTAATTTTGAAAGGCTGGCTTTCTTTTATAGTTAAGGAGGTTAAAGCAAGCACAACACACTTGCAAAATAGAAACAGTGAATCTGTGGGCAAGTAGCAAGTAAAATAAACATGTTCTGATTCACTTTAATTACAGATGACTGAGCATCTCCTAACTCACTCACAGTGTTTATATCTCATCTGCACTGATAAATGGAATTAACCAGTGTTAAAGGTGTTGCTAATATACATATCAACAGCTTTAGCATGTGGAATTGTGGTAATATATGTAAAGTATATAGCAAAATGCTTGGCCCATATAGGTACTCAAGAAATGGTAGAAAATTTTATCAGCATCATTTTTTTAAAGATTTTATTCATTTGACAGAGCGAGACACAGCAAGAGAGGGAACACAAGCAGGGGGAGTGGGAGAGGTAGAAGCAGGCTTCCCACTGAGCAGGGAGCCCTGGGATCACGACCCAAGCTGAAGGCAGACGCTTAATGACTGAGCCACCCAGTCACCCCTATCAGCATCACTTTTAATTAGCCATAATCTATAGTATGGAATATGAAAGCAAAAACTATTAAATAATGTTATTTTTAAAATGTTTACTTTTGGAGGATGATAGGGAATCAGTTCATTATCTTAAAACTTGTTGACTAAAATAATCAAGCATTTATCCTGCCTTTCCTATATGAACTCTACCACTGGATAACCAAGTAGTAGATGAGGAAAGTGTTTCTTATTTATAAATTATCCCAGCGAATAGTTTTTTTAAATGATGGAATTAGAATATCATTTACAATGCTCAAGAATGAATAGATCTAGGCATTGAGCAGGTCCAACATTATGAGAAAAGAAATGATCAAACCTTATTAACATGCCTTCTAATGAAATAGACCACTACCTATAGTCTTAACTATAGGTCTTATTAGATCCATAGTCTTGCAGATCTAATCTGAATCTAATCCAGCCTTTGAATCCAGCTGCCAATTTATAGAAAATATAGAGAACAGAACAGACTGACCTGCACCCTTAGCACACTATCCTTAAAATTCAGAATGGTGGAAGCTCTGCAGATAAACTCTATTCTAAATGGCCAGAATCTGTCAACAGACAAATTGTTTAAAAAAAAAAAAAAAAAAGTGGGGGGTGAGGATGAGAAGCTGTAGATTCAAAGGAACTTTAAATGGCATCTCAAACTTTGAAAATGGGTAAGACAAAATTACAGTGTCTAGGAATGTACACCTGAACGATAAAACCATAAAGAATGTAAGAAAGCAATGACTATAATGGTCAGGAGAGTGGCTGTTGTCGGGGGGAGGGCAGGAGTGGGGATTCTGAGAGGCCCATGGAAAGAACGCTGGGGTGGCTGGCAGAGTAAGAGTTCTGGACCTGGGTGCTCGTTATCAGGGTGTTTTTCTCATGAGGATTCATTCAGGGACACGTTTTTTTTGTGTAGCTTCCTGAATCCATTTTATTTTATAATAAAAAGTTTAAAAGAAATCTAAAAGATTGAAGATGAAGTAGTCAATATCAAATTAGATTTGCCAAATGTAGAAGTAGCCATTTGTGTGTGTGGCGGGGGGGGGAGGTCATTTGCTCATTTATTAGCCACAGGAGTTAAAAGAGCTAAGATTCATCAAGTCCTATGTACCAGGCACCCGTGTAAGCATTTTATGTGCCTTACTTCATTCGGTCTTCCTAACAACCCTGGGAGACGCGGTCATTTTCAAGGTGTGAGAACTGATGCTGGTTATTCTAACAATTTAAAGTAAACGAAGGATCCAGCTGGTATAGTTAGGATCCATCATGGATTGGTCGTGACAGAGTGACGAGTGGTGACATAGAAGTAGGCCCTGGGCTGGGCTTGCGGTGCCCCGCCCCCCCGTCCTTTCCCCCCCACACCGCCATGTAGCCTGCGGGACTGCACACAGGCCACCTGTGGCCTCCGCCCTGGCTTTGGTGCTTCAGGAGGCCAGACAAGAATGGTCTACAGAGGCCTCATCTTTTACTCTTTTCTCACCAAAGGCATCGGTTTTTATCTTTTCCTCAAATTGCTTCATAATGCTTTTTGCCAGTGGAAGGGCCCAGAAGCAGAACACACTCTGGGGCTGATTTAGGAGCCCCTTCCCAGCAAAGGGGTGGACATTCCAGTTCCTGAAAGGATCTCCGTTGCAGAGATGACCGTCATTGTCCTCACCGCCAGGTCACTAGGTATTGATTATTTTGTCCTCCTTTTGCAGACTGTTTCAATCTTGGAGCAGAGACTGACCTTGACAGAGGATAAGCTGAAAGACTGCCTTGAAAATCAGCAAAGGCTTTTCAATGTTATCCAGCAGAAAAGTTAAATAGAAAAATATGAGCAGAGGCTTGATAAATGGCCACGTGTACATGTGCTCAGGAGGGTAGTACAAGATGCTTCACACAACACACCCATGTACTCACTATCATGGCATGTCTTCAAAGGGTGAACAACAGAACAAAAGGCAGAAAAGGCATAATGACTAATTTAAACACACAAATCAATGTCAAGGACTAATTCAAATCATTACCATTTATGATTGCAGTAATAAAGTGGTAAGTATTCAAGTGGCTCTGTATTTTCCCCCATATTATTGTAAATGCCGGTTTTCGTTTATAGTCCAAATCCTGCCAGGAGAGTAACCACATCGAATTTCATTGTTAAATCATTTCAACTGATCACACTCAGGTGATTCCTTAAAGCAATGGATGTGTTTCCTTCGTGAACAACACCCTTGGGGTGAAGTAATGCAGTTACCTCTAAAACTGCATCCTGTATGCGGAGAATGAATTAGTGGTCTGACTCCTGTTTCTGTCAGCTCAAAAAAAAAAAAATTTTTTTTATTCTTTCTTAACAATGTCCTGAAATGATGATCTTATAAAATTCCCAAAGCACAGAATTTCCACAGCAAGAATACACTTATATACATGACACAGGGCAGTGGGTTTTTACTTCATTTATGGTGAACATGGCTTATCCTTTGCCCAGCCTGAAAGAAAATGAAGAACTAGAAACGCATGAAGCGCACGTCTTTGCTCTCGTTGATGGGCGCACGGAAGGATTTGGGTTGTGTCCAGACCTATGACCCCAGGGTACAAAGATGGCGCCAGTGGGGTTTCAGTATGCTCTGATGCTTGAATGACGCAACAGTGACATTTACAAATACACACACACATGTATGTCCACAGGCTGCAGAAAAGTTGTCGCTTAGGGTGATTTGGGTGGCTGAGTAATAAGTATGTATAATATTCACATCATTGTCTTCCTATTTTTTTTTTTAACGAATGTGATTTAAAACGAAATAAAAATGAGCCTGGCATTCCAAAAAATGCTCAGGGTGATTTGGTTACAAATTAGAATTTTGTTTTATCTAAAAAAAAATGAGATTAAATTGAAGAAAAACAAATTAATTTTTGCTTGCTTTTCTGTTAACCTAAATCAAGAGGTGGGTGAGGGCAGTCTGTATTTACGCTGTCTGTAGGTAACATGGGGAAAATGCTATCTATGTTTTGAAAAAGAAGAAAAAGTCAAGTCCTATTTATGTAGGAGTCTGTGTTTATAAATTTTTCCCAAGCAATTTCAATCATATCTATAAGGTGGTTTTTTTTAAAAATCACCTCATTGTGTGTTTTAAGTGCCTTTTTATATTATACTAAGTGTGAACTTGTAGACATTTTCAAAAGTTTTGTAAAGACTAAGTGGCATTGTATTTTTATAACCTCATTCAAAAGACTAAGATATGAAATGTCATACTGATTTTTGTTTACCATCTCTTAAGCTTCAAACAATAAAAACATTTTACCTTTAAAAAAGTTGTTCCTTTCTTTTTAAGTGGTTAAAACCTTGAAATACTAAACTTCCTATGCAGCTCAGTCACCTTTCATTGTGCATAACAATCTCCTGGGGCATTTGTCCAAGTTTCCTGGGCCTTACCCGGTTTGTAGGATCACCGGGTCGGGCGGGGCCCATCATCTGCATCTCTTAAGAAGCTCGCAGGTGCTGTAGATGCTTGCCGGCCTACGGCCCACACTCTAGAAACCCATGACGGAGCTATAGCCACTTCTTACAACGTGGTGTTGCCACGTTTTTATAGGCCTCACAAACCTTTATAAGGGATCTAAAAACAGTGGTGATAGAAATTAAAATGCCTTGAAACTTTTTCAAGAGGGTCATTTTATAACCCCTCCCCCCTCTTTTTTTAAGCTTTCGCGGATTCTCTTTGGTCTTCCTCTGCTTTCCAGCCTCTCATCTGTCCTAACCTGCATATTCAACTGCCTCATCTACATCTCCACTCTGGAAGACTAGTAGGCCTCTCTGAATATGTCCGAAACCGAGCTCCCCGCTCCGGTGCCACCCGCCAGCTCCCCTCCTGCGTCTCCCGGCAGGTGCTCAGGCTGATGACCTCAGAGTTAGGCTCGCCTCCTTTCTCTCACACCTCACATTCCATTCCTCCAGCGGATTTTGTCAGAGCGGATGAAACACGCGATCACTTCCACTACCTTGGTCACCTGCCCGGGCCCGAGCTGCCATCGTCCCTTCCTGACCACATTGGCCTCCCTGCTGGCCCGCCTGCTGGCCTGGCATAGTAGGCCAGAGTGCTCACTGAAAAGCGAGTTTACACGGGTGGCTCTTCTCCAACCCTTCCAGGGCCTCCCATCGCACTCATCAGCCTAAAAGCTCAAGCCTTGACAGTAGTAATGGGACCCCTACCCCCTCCTGGTGGACCTCTCCCCCCTGCCTTGGGTCGCTCTCACTCATTGCCCTTTGGCCGTAGGCCTTAGTAGCCTCTTTGCCTTCCTTTGAAGAAGCAAAATAGCTCCCGCCTGAGGGCTTTTTGTACTTGCCATTCCCTCCGACTGGAACTCTCTGTCCCCAGCCCTCCTAACATTCCAGCCCTGCTCACAGGTTGCCTTTTCAAAGACAGCTTTTTTTTTTTTTTTTTTTTACAAGAGTCTACTCTTGGGGCGTCTGGGTGGCTCAGTCGGTTAAACATCTGCCTTCGGCTCAGGTCATGATCCCAGGGTCCTGGGATCCCACGTCTGGCTCCCTGCTCAGTGGGGAGCCTGCTTCTCCCTCTCCCTCTGCCGCTTCCCCCCGGTTGTGTGCTCGCTCGCTCTCTCTTTCAAAGAAATAATAAAATCTTTAAAAAAAAATGTATTCCTAAGCAATCTCCACACCCAACATGGGGCTCGACCCCATGACCCCATGATCAAGAGTCACACGCTCCACAGACTGAGCCAGCCAGGCGCCCTACAGGTTGCCTTTTCAAAGGTGCCCTCCCTGACCACCCGGGATGAAATCATTCACTTCCATTCGTTCCCTGCAAGTCTCTGGTCCAACACAGACAGCAATACAATTGCAATTCTGCCCCTGCCGCTGCGGCTCTCCTTCTCAAAAAGCAAACGCTGGTATCTTTAGATTTCCCCACCAAGCACATTGCCTCATTCATAGGAACTCAGCAGATACTTGCTGAGTAAATGAGAATTTTCATTTATTCGAGTGTTTTAAAAACTTGTTTTTCAATCCACTTCCAGCTAAAAGCAGTTAAAACTAGGCTGAGTGGACTGGAAGACATAGCATACGTAAAAATTTAGATGCTTGATATTTGGGGCTGAGTGGGCATTGCTCTGACTTGCTATTTGTTGTATGGCTCAATAGTTACATGCACAGCCTTTTTTTTTTTTTTTTTTTAAAGATACGCCTTTTTAAAAAAAAGATTTTGTGTATTAGAGAGAGAACATGAGCAGGGGTAGAGAGGCAGGGTGTCAGAGGAGAGGGAGAAGCAGACTGCCTGCTGAGTAGGGAGCTTGACACAGGGCTCGATCCCAGGACCCTAAAATCATGACCTGAGCCAAAGGCAGGTGCTTAACTGGCTGAGCCACCCAGGCACCCCACATGCACAGTCTTTGAAGCCAGAAAGACCCAGGTGTACGTTCTGGCTTTGTTTTTCTCTAGCAGTGTGACCTTTAGGAAAGGTACTCACAAAGCTTAGTTTTCTTTACCTATAAAAGGTAAAAAAATAATATTTGAATTATGTTTGCGAATGGATTAGCACAATTGCTGTCACAGAATTAAGTGCTCAATAAATGGTAGATATTATTGCTATTTATTACTCATTTTGTTTCCCTGGACTGCATTTCCAAATAATACGATTTCAACTGTAACTGTGGGAAAGATACAAGGTATTAAGTGCTAATGAATGAAAGCATGATATTTCATCCAAAATTAATGTTTTTATTATTGAAAGTACAACTAAAGGAATAAATATGTAAAAGAAATTAGCCTTCCATACACATAAAACCTCAAGGTTCAGGCCAAAAGCTAGCCTCTGAGCAACTTCAGAGGAATTCAGCCTGAGCATACAAATGCCATAATTACCCTAAGTAGAGGCAGAGCAGAAATGAGAAGTGGGAGAAGGGCCTGGAATGCGAACCAAGGAAGTGCCAGTGAGGCAAAGACTTCCCGGGAGTTCATACTCTTCGTGCCCTTTGACATTTGGAGAACAAGCAGTATTTGCTTTCTACCTTTTCTTTAAAGACAAAGCAGTCCAGAGCCTCACTGAACATTTCATTCACATGAGGAGCAAACTTGGTCTGTTGTTCCCAAGATCAGTTCTGCGCATCTAAGAGGATTGAAAGATAAGCCCTCTAGCCCCGGGTAGAAATATTTGGCTGCTGAGAGAAAGTCATGATTTAAATACTTGGAGGTTACTGACAAATAATCATGTTCAACTCATGAGTAAATTCAGTAATAAGTAAGGATGGGTCTATAATAGGTATTTAAGTGGAATTGTATCTTCAATACATTGTATGCTTCATATTCCACTATGGCTCGTACAATGTTTTTGCCTTAGCAAGTCACGAGGTTTTAGACTTCATGCCCCAGAGGATTTATGAATGTACGTTGAATCTAGAAACACAGCGTAATTGCCAGGTTGTCCTCCATAAGCCCCAGCTGTGACTCTCGGTCAGATAACACAATGGCAGCTTGGGTTCCCTGGAAAAATAGGTCAGTGGCTTGCCAAGAGGCAGAGGTTAGTGGGGGTAGAGAGGGTGTACACAACTACTTTTTTTCTTTGCAAAGTACAAAAGTTGCCTTTTCTTTGGGCCCAAATATCAAACATGTTCCTAATAAAAAATAAAGCCTCTGCTTTGAGATTCTTCTCCTAATAAAGGAGATTTCACAACAAAAGCAGTAGGAGAAATAGCTCACTCATCTAAAATTTCTAAATTTTTAAAGGAAAAAGTGTATGAGAGGAAAAAATTGGCAGAAATGCAAACATAAATAATTGGGAATATCAACAGCTCAGAAATAGAATTTTATTAATGCACAAAACTAGTAAGGCAGACTTAACATGTGTACAAAGAACTATATGGAAATATAAGCAAATTTTCTTTTTTGTCCAAGTGTATTTTTAAACAAAATTTGACCATGTTCTGGACTACATGATATAAAGGAAGTTACAACACTGTATTCCATATATCCAGAGAGCAAATCATAAAATTAGAAATAACCAAATAAAATGCTTAATCACACAGAACACACGAAAAAGAAAACTTAAACTCCTCAATAATATTTGGGCCAGTAAAGAAACCCCAAAATGTAGTGCAAATAGAAATGCAACCTGTCAAATTAGATGGAATACCACTGAAACAATGAAAGCATGAGCCAAAGATCTTCCTAAAATTGTAAGAAGCAACCGTAATAAAGTGAAAGTTCACATAAAAAAAGTTCACATAAAAAAATATGGAAAATAGTTTGCTCTTCGAAAATTTTAAAGTTAATCATTAGCCAAAAGGAGAAGAAAACTTGTTTTAGTTCAAAAGTAATTAATAAAAATGTGGCTAACTTAGAATTTGGTCCTTCGGGTTACCATTCACTGTTTTAAAGTAAACGTCCGCCACTAAGCGGAGTGGAAAAATCGGAGAAACAAATGTAATAGGAATGTGATTCATGTAATTGCTTATTTCAAGATTCTTTTCGTGGCTCTTGAGTCGAAATGTATGTATACTTTTTATCTAGCCTTGTGTTGACAGGAGATGGGTATGTCAGGCTTTGACACAAATCCTTTTCTTGACATACTCCAATCCTTCTGCAGACTCCTGGTTTGGCATAAAAAGCGTGGCTAGGAGAGCAGCACATGGGCCTCTGTGAGCAGGAAGGGTATTTCTTAAGAGCATTTCTCTTTTGTCACATACTTGGTACAAATGTATCATTAAGAAAATTAATCATCTGCCTTGTTCTATAACCTCTGTTCCTTTCAGTGACTCAAAAACATGACCTGGCAGGATGAGAATGGCACTTACTGATTTTTAAATATCTATTACAAAATGATTTTGTGTTAACAAAAGGATACCTGTAAAACCTTTTGAAAGATACAAAGGGGAAAAAAAAGGCAGCACGTCATTACTTTGGGATGAGACACCTCTGTGTTTGCCCAGGATCTTCCTGTGGCCTGGAGAAAGATCAGTTTCAGATGGGCAGGGGCTGTGGAGCTCTCAGCTGGGTAAGAGGGAGGAGGCCCAAGACTGGGGTAAAGGGCTTCTTGCTCAGTTAACTCCAGGATACCTTTGCATCTCATAATTCTAATGAAACACTAATCACCACCTTAGGTTGTTTCCTCTGCTTAATCCCCAAAGGAAATCCCTTTGCTTTTCAGAGATAAAAAGTTAGTAGAACAAAGAGAAAGTCAGGGGAAGCGCCTGGGCCCTTTGCGATAGAATTTCACTGAAGCCTTTCCAAGCCCCAAGGATAGACCCCGAGGGCTATACCGTTTAGTCCTACACCTGGATTGAATATCAAGGTCTGTGAGAAGATGAATCATTTAGAAACCTGATGTCCTTGTAGGGGACTGTTGCCTTTTTAGAACTCATTTAACAACAACTGTGCCGAAGGCAAAAATCACGTAAAAAGTTCAAAGTCGTTAAATCCTCTTTCTGCCCTGCTTTCAGCGAGTGAGAGTCAGAACTGCTAAGCACAGGGGCTCCCTGTCACCCTGATGTTGATCATTCTTTCTCTGAAAAGGAGAGATTAAAGACCCAGCATTAGCGGCATTGAAGAGAACAAACTGTTTAAGGTGGCAGTTTTTACCCCAGGGAATACCTGTTTAAGACTTTCATCATTTTCCTTTCCGGTTTCTCCATAAACCGCGTGAGTCAGGCAAAAAGACGCAGGATGGGGATTTTGGACCAGGTAGGATCATGAACGATATAAATATGAAAGGAGTTGTGGCCAAGGAGGGTCCTGACTCATTGTTTCCAACACAGCACATATTCAAGAGAGCACCTGTAAGCTCAGGGGATTTGGGAAGAAGCAATGGGAAGTCCTTATCCTGCCGATGGGAGAAACCAGAGGCGATAAAATCCTAATATTTATTCACCATTAAAATACGCATTTGATGTCTTAGACGTATGGCAATAACCTAGTCGCTGTATAGCCAAAATGTCTTAGAAGCAGCTCCCCAGAACGCCCTTGTCTATGTCCTTGAATCTGGCGTTGGTCAGGTTGGCCGCTGCTGTTGCTGGAGTGGCCAGTCGGCTCCGGGCAGGCCTGTTTTGCTCCTCTGCGGTATTTCGAATTAAGTACCGACATTTAAAAATGAAACAAGTTCACATGAAAATCCAGGTTTCTGGGTTCTGTTCAAAAACGGGAAGATCTGGTACTCCGTGATGGTCATTTATCATGTATTCTATGTTCTGTTATTACGTACGGCACGTCCCGTGCCCAGGGCAGCACCTTCCAGTCCCCCCTGTCTGCTTGTCTCTGTGACCGGTCGCTGCTCCGTTGAATCGGTGTCTGAACAGTGTGGCTTGTGTGTCTCAGGGCACAGCTCTCATGATCCCGTGGACTCGGAAATGGTAGAACTGAGGAAACAGCTCTTTCTCTTGAGGAAACGGAAATGCAGGATGAATGTGAGCCAGGACCCAGGCCGTGGCCAGCCCTCTTGGCTCCTGAGCCAGGCCCTCCCCTAACCCCCCACCCCCGCCCCCGCCGCCTCCACTGTTCTCTGCTGCCTCCTTGGTATTTTCGTTCAAGACAGTAAATGTATTTCAAAAACCATCAAGCTTTAAGATAATCGTATGTTAAATGAGAAAAAAAAACAAAGAAAGGCAAATCATTCTCTATGTACCATACGATTAGAACAGTAGTACATCGTGCATTGGGAGAAGACTTTGGGTGGGGGCCTTAGGAAATGTTTTTTCTTCTGTTTTCCAGACTTCCTTTAATAATGACGTATTAATTTCTGTAATAAAATAAAACTCTCATTTTAAGCATTCTAAGTGCGTTGAAGCAGATGCCTTGCCTGGTCATGACAACCCCTCTTCCCTTGGCCAGAAACTCACTTCCTTGCTTCCCTTAGAGCTCAGACTGGCCCAAGTGTCTCTTTCCTGACTAATGAGATGGAAGGGGACGTCTTCTGGTGGCTCAAGATTTTCAGGACTTGCAGTCTTAAACATAGTTATGTGAAAATGTCAAGCAAAATTCTGGAGGAAGAAATACAGATTCTAATCTTGAGTACTGGGCAGGGAACAAGGTGGGGGGGACAGACCCCGAACCCAGTTTTAGATACTGCAGTAAAGAATGTCCTATAGTTTATGTAATTATTAGGTTTTCTATTACTTGCAGCCAAAAAAGTGGATACACGTAAGAACACTTATATTTTTTTTCAGATAATCAATTTAAACACATTATCTGGAGTTCAGATTTTTTTTTTTTAACTTCTTTTCCCAATACTACCTAAGTAAATTGAAATGAGAGCCAATACTTTCGATAATCTCATCCAGCGAAAAGGGGTAGTCAGGAGATGAACAGAAGGCTCCACACCATATTCCCTTTAAGAGCATGCAGATAATCATCCATTTTAATTCAGTTCACAGGTTTGGTTCTAACAATCCTTGGGTTTCATGGGGCTGATAAAGTAGGGAAATCTTTCCACTGATCATTCCAAAAATGGAAAGAAGATGGACATTTGATTTCATACAAGTATTTTGCTTATGCTGGAGACACACAGGACACACTTAGGATGGGCTGCCATTTGATCTGCTTCATTTGTGATGCTGGCTGTTGGAGGTGAGGAGGAGGGACTGAGAAATTCAGAGAGGGGAGATGGGGCGGAGAGAAGCTGAGAAGCGGAAGAGATTGGAAGCCATTCCATAATGATGGCTTAAATGTTCAGAGATCTTTATCTTGGAGGAGAGAAGACTTGGAAGATGTGAGAACTCTTAGTTAAATTCTGTGGGTTCAAGGCTTAGAGATTCATTTGGTTTATTTTAGGTGACGCAGAAATTTTTAGAAGACTCTATGTGAAAATACAGAAGGCAAGAATCTCAATTACAGTGCCGGGCAATATGGCAACCCAGGAAGAATCATAGTCAAGTTTGTTGGGAAAGAGAGGAATTACGGTCTAGCCGGGCCTACCTGAGCCTAGTACTTAAGATCTAGTGCAGGATATGAACTGTATTGTTAGAGTCCATCACAATTATAGGTAACCCGTCGTACCATACCCCCAACAGCAGAACTCTGATTCTGGTGCTTCATCACTAACAGGAATTGGCGATTTTTGTTTTGTCTCTGCTTTGCCGATGTTACCTTCTGACTGACCTCTCCCCATTTTTCTAGTCCAGATGCTTGAGAGAAACAATTTCATTGATGAATTAAATCATCATCATCCCTAGCAAGACAAACACTTGTGAGGCGCTTCCTATAGGCCAAGGATCAGCCCATAGGTAGACCAGAATGGCGGCGCCACACAGAACATGGCCATTCAGGTACCGGGAAGTATGTTGCTTCCCTCGGCTGGGCATGGTGGAGAGGGCAGGCCCGCCTGCTCGAGCATAAGATTCCTTTATACGGAATGGCAGGCTCTGGGTATAAGCTGCTAGAGAGAAACCCTGGGCATTTAAAAAATTCTTTCCGAAGGTAGAAGGAGGTGGAAACGACAGAAAGGTAGGCTTTAACCAGATCTAAGGAATACTTTCAAACAATTAGTACTCTCTGAAAGCAAAATGGACTTCCTTGAGAAATAGAGAGTAGTTCCTTCCTGGAGGTGTTTCAGAGAAAGCTAGATTACCCCTTGGCAGGGAATTTGTAGCTTAGAACAGAGAACAGCACATTGAGGATCTGACCCTGAGACTCTGATCCTGTGGTTTACCTCTGCCGAACTGGTAAACGCAGAAGGAATTCTGGGACCGAAGGAGTCTCACACATCGGAGGCGGCCTTGCAGAATTCCGAGCCTCAAGAGACTCTCAGAATTGTAAGGCTCCGAGTCTTCTCTGAGGCAGATATTTGACAAACTATAGGCTGTGCAGGGTCACTTGTATAAAATGACCCTAAAAACTCTCCAAGCAATTCACCTCTAGGGATGATTTAAGAGAGGAGCAAGCACTTGGTGGTGAGGAGAAAGCCTGGGATTCTCAGCTCTTACCACTATTTTGCATTGAGGTGTCGAGGATCTCACATTAAAAATGTGTGTGTGTATGTGTGTGGGGGACATGACATCCCTTACCACATAGTCATTTATCAAATGAATTAGGCAGTGACCTAATTATAAGGGGCTGATGATTTCCAGAGGGGCAAAAGGAGAGCGACCTGTAGGAGTAACTTGTTACATTAATTTATTAATTTTCAGTGAGTTCTTGGATCTCTTCTTCTGGGACAGTGTTCTGGGGGAAGGAAGAGACAGGAGAAGCAAGGGGAGAAAGAACACCTACCTGAACATCTGTTGTGGGTCAGGCACTGGGCACTTTCCTGTCTCTCATCTTTGGGTGATGAATGAGGGATGGCGCACGTTCAAAGCCAGCCAGAGGCGTGTGAAAGCACCGTACTTGTGACATTAACTGTGTCACAGGGAAAGAAGGAAAGCTTGACCTGTGCTGATTTCTGATCCTTGTGTGCCCTCGCTCAACTAAAGCTCCAGCGGTAGCCTCACGTCGGAGCGTTCTTAGCGGCGGCCTGGCTGACCCACGCTAAGTTACTCACAGATACTTGAATTTACCCAGGCTCTCTGGAAATTACTGCCAGCCAGTGTAAGAATGACACATTGTTCAGTTCTTAGCACTTGGTGAGAACCTGTCTCGAGAAGGATTTTGCTTCAAAATTATGAGGCAAAAGGTTGAGATTAAGGCTTAAAGGAAATAACCTTTGGAATTCAACAGGCAGAGGGGGACCTGGAGAGCAATCTGCATTCAGTAGTCTTTTCAGGAGTGTCCTGAAAAGTTGTGCTCCTAGGGGCCAGGGCTTGTGGAAATCTGGGTGGTGAATTGTGGGAAAGCATGGGAATAAATAAAGGCAACAAAAATGCACAAGGCACCTCCATACACTGGTACGCTTATCCTTCGCTCAGGGAGCAGCACCTGGGTGGGCCTATCTCTGCCCCTGGCCTCCACCCTGCAGCCTGCGGAGGAGGGGACTACACACGGGTGCCCCTTCTTCCCCACCCCTGGGACAGCCTCACCTAAGGTATAGAGCTGCCTGAGAAGCTGCTGGTCATCTGGGATGCTCGGGGTAAGGAGAGGTTTACCTGAGTGGGGCACAACGCCCTCAGCTCTCTGATGTTGAAATTCCACTTTGTGGAGAACCTTCTGATACCCCCCACCGAACATCCATCCTGTCCGCCTCTCCTTCATGTGGCCCCCAGGTAGGAGTTGGACCCTCCCAGCCACAGGGGTGAGCCCTGGCTGATTTCCCAAGATCTGGTGATGGATCCAGGGTCATCTGAGCCAGGCGACTATAATCTGTTCTTTGCCTGGCTGTGAAGCGAGGAGCGTGAGACCAGTTGCCACTCACGGGATCTTGAAATCGCACGAGTTGCATGAGGTAAGTCACCCTGTGGATAAAATGGACACAGGCTAAAAGGCAGAGCTGTGAGAACAACAAATGTCCTGAAGCCCAACTACCTTTAGGTGGTTCCCTTCAGCCTCCCGGATGGCTCACACAGCCTTGGGGAAGAAGTAAACCAGGAGAAACACAAGTGTCACCGGATGTCATGGGATCGGTGTTAAATGGAAGGGAAAGCCTTCCATGGCCAAAAATGTCTGCAAAATATCAAGTTACACAAAATGCAGTCATTTATAAAACATTTATAGTGCATATTGTAAATGTCCTGGAAGTTTGTCAACTATACTTAAAACAAAAAAACAAAACAAAACAAAATCTACTTAAAATAAATAAGTAACTGTCCAGGAAGGAGCTAGGGTAGGAAGCATGATATAGACTCCTTCAATCCAAGGACCAGATGGGGTTTTGTTTTTGTTTTCATAGAACACGTGAGTCTTTTGAGGAACATAGTTTAGGAAGCTCTGCTGAGTCATTCATTTTCGGGTTTTACACCTTAGTGAGTGAAACAGCATGCGAGAGAAGACAGGAAGCCGAATTTCTTCCTTCCCAGACCTACGCAAGACCTCCCAGAACTGGCAAGACTTGCTTAAAGGGGGATGCACCATGCTGGCTGTGAGCCGTCATCCCCCCTGGAAATGCTAGAAACAGCCCCGTGTTCTGATTCAGCAGGTCTGCTGGATCCCAGGCCAATCACACACATCTACATATATAAGATAGATAGAAAGAGATAGATAGATGCTGTCTATATCTTATATAGAATAACATAGATACAGATATTTGCCATTTGTGTTATGGTGATTGTGAACATTCTCACTTTAAGAGTAATAGTAAGTAACCTAATGACTCTTGCTTTACAATACTCTTTAATATTTCTCTCTTTTTTTTGCTTTTTATTTTGAAATAATTTCAAAAGTTGAAAGAATAATAGGAAGCCATATACTTTTTTTAAGATTTTATTTTTGAGTAATCTCTACTCCCAACATGGGGCTCGAACTTACAACCCTAAGATCAAGAGTCACGGGCTCCACTGACTGAGCCAGCCAGGCACCCCAAAGCCATATACTTTTTATCCAGGGTTCCAAAGTGCTAACATTTTGCCACTTTTGCTTTATTATCATCTATGTATCTATCATTCTTTCTATATCTACCATTTATCATCTATCTATTCACCCATCTTCTATCCGTCTATCATCTATCATCTTTCTACCCCCCCCCCCCATGATAAGGAAAGTCTGTGTCCTAAGATAGCAAACTGAGCCAGCGAGAGAGTCCCAGTCCTTGCCCTGGGGCTCTTCCAGGTTCTTTTCCCTGCTCTGCTTCCCGCACGCACCAATCCGGGTCCTTCTCCCTGCCCCGCTTTGCGCGCGCGCCAAAATTGCCAAATATGCGGAAATTAAAGTGTATAAATTGCCCCCTTTGTTTGTGCTCAGGGCTCAGTCCTTTGGAGACCACTCTCCTCTGAGCCTGCCGCCGTTAAATAAGCCTCCCATCCTCCAAGATCTCTGGGTGCCGCTTGGTTCTTCCATCGGGCGATCCAGCCCAGGTTCTGTAACATTTGGTTACCTGACAGGGAAACCCAATTGCGCTGGGCCATTGTTGCCACCAGTTTGGGGGCAACAGCGGGGCGGTGATGGAACGAGGGATTGTAATGGAGAAGGTGCGCCCTGCCTAATTTTCGGCAGTCTCCCGCCCCGGTTGCCTCGGGCCTGCCCCACTCTGCTGTTCCCACCGGACTCGAGGAGACTTGGCAGGTGAGGACCTGGTCCCGACGTCGGATTCTGGTAAGGCCTGAGGCCCCAGGACCCAGACAGGCCCACCCCTACTGAGGTGGAAGGGGAGCCTGATCACCTCCCAGAGACCTCTTAGAGGTCTCACAGGTAGGGATTCCCAGGGAGGGAATGTAATAACTTCTGGAATGAATGTGCGAATGAATGTGCAGTCCGACCTGGCTTGCTTAAGCAGACTGATTCTGTGACTCCACAGGCGAGCACCCTTAAGGTCCCCAGAAGCCTACAGAGTTGAGTGGGCCCGTCTGCGATTCCGTGGTAAACGGCATACAGTCTAGAGCGGCATCGGAATAGATTCTGATCATTAAGTCACAATGCTGAGACCACTACGGCTAAGCATCACCTAAGCTCCTTCAGGACACGGCCAGACGGGCATCTGATTGGTCTCATCATCTCAGGAGACACCCGCCCTTTGTCTGTCTCTGCACCACCACACATGGGGACATCACCATGGGGTCAGGGCAGAGTAAACCTACGGTTCTAGAGACCATGATCAGAAATTTCAAGAAGGGGTTTTGGGGAGACTATGGAGTCAGGATGAACCCCGGCAAGTTGAGAACCCTATGTGAATTGGAATGGCCCACCTTTGATGTCGGGTGGCCTTTAGAAGGGACATTGGATGTCCCAACGATTCGTCAGGTATGGTGAGTCGTAACAGGAGAACCAGGACACCCTGACCCAGTTTCCATACATTGACTCCTGGCTAGGAATTGCCCAGATCCTTCCCCCCGGGGTGCTATTCGCGTGCAATAGACAGGGACAGGCCAGAGTCTTAATCATCTCATCCAAGCGACCTAAAGAAAATCAGCAAAAGCCCCTGTCTCCACAAATCCTAGCCAGAGATCCTGAGGACGAACCGACCCTGCTCCCACTGTACATACCCCCAAGACTGCCTACACCTGGCCCTTCAGCTCCAGACACTCTGCCGCCATTGGTTTCACTAGTGCCTCCAGGCCCAGAGGATCCACTGGCACCCCAGACCCAAAAGATCCACCTTCTCCAGGACCAGCAGCTGGGCTAGGACACAGGCTAAAAGGCAGAGCTGTGCCCTCCAAATGCTGGTACGAGAGATGAGAGACACGGGAACCTGAGAGACACGATGAAGACGGGATGGTGAAAAAGAAAGTCAGTGTCCTTGCTGCCACCCTGAAAGAAAAGGACAACACAAAGATGGGGAGGCCCCAACCAGCAAAAGGGGGGAAACCCAGAACCCCCTTGGCAAGGGATCAATGTGCCTACTGTAAAGAGAAAGGGCATTGGAAAAATGAATGTCCCCCCCGGGGAAAGGCTCAAAAGCCCAGCCACTACAAGGAAGAACCCCGAGAGGAGGACCTCATAGGCTGAGGGCGACTGGGCTCTTTCCTCCTTGGCCCCCATGAGCCCATGGTCAAAATGAATGTGGGGGGCCAACCAGTGACTTTTATGGTTGACATTGGGGCCAAGCACTCTGTTGTCACCTCCCCAGTGGCACCTTTCAGCAAAAGGACTGCGACCATCCTCAGGGCCACTGGGACACAGGCAATACAAAAGCCCTTTTGCCAGGCTTGCCAGTGCAAACTCAGGGGCCACAAGGTCCCACATGAGTTCCTTTATCTGTCCGATTGCCCCATCCCTCTCCTGGGCTGAGACATACTCTCCAAGCTTAGGGCTCAGATAACCTTTGAGCCCACTGGACACACTAGCCTCCGATTGAACCCAAGGCAAGAGGAGATGGGGTCTCTAATACTAGCAATTACCATGCCAAGGGAAGAAGAATGGAGGCTATTCTGTGCCCAGGCCCAACCGAGCAGCCCGCTGGAGTTCAGACTCGCCTTCCCTTCAGTATGGGCTGAAAACAACCCACCTGGACAAGCCCGGAATCGGGCCCCTATCATTGTTGAACTGATCCCAGGAGCCCAACCTCAGAGGCAAAGGCAATACCTGCTTCCACAAGAAGCTAAGATTGGCATCCAAGAACATCTGACCAAACTCAAAGAAGCAGGTATTCTAGTCGAGTGCCAGTCGGCCTGGAATACCCCACTCCTGGCAGTCAAGAAGCCAGGAGGGGGATACCGACCAGTTCAAGATCTGCAGGCCATCAATAAGATGACTATCTCTCTGCACCCAGTGGTCCTGAATCCATACATCCTCCTTGGCCAAATCCCCAGGTCGGCCAGATGGTTCACTTGTCTAGATTTGAAGGATGCCTTCTTCTGCCTCCGCTTAACTCCCCAGAACCAGCCACTTTTGTCTTTGAATGGTCTAACCTGATACAGGGCGCCATATGCAACTGACTTGGATGTGCCTCCCACAGGGGTTTAAACACTCACCAACCCTCTTTGGGGAGCGCTGGCTGCGGACCTCGCCAGCTTCCCAAGAGAGGCCACACAGTGCACCCTCCTCCAGTATGTGGATGACCTCCTCCTTGCCAGTGACACACAACACTGCACAAAAGGCACAAAGGCCCTCCTACAGCTCCTGTCAGACTCAGGATAACGAGCCTCATGGAAGAAGGCACAAATCTGCCAACAACAGGTCTGATACCCTGGTTTCCTCCTCACCCAAGGGAAAAGAGAACTAAGGCTGGAGAGGAAAAGGGTCATTATCTCCCTGCCAGAGCCCCAGACAAAAAAGGGCCTATGAGAATTCCTGGGGGCTGCAGGATTCTGCCGCATCTGGATCCCTGGGTTCTCGGCAATAGCAAGACCTCTTTATGATCTCTTAGTAGGACCAGAGGGAGAATCCCCTGCCTGGACTGAGGAAGCAGAAGCCGCCTTCACAGAGATAAAGACCGCCCTGGGCAGTCTCCAGCCCTGGGCCTACCAGATGTAGAGAAACCCTTCAACCTCTTTGTGCATGAAAAGGAAAAAATAACGCTCAGGGTACTCACCCAGACTGTTGGACCCTGGCAATGGCCAGTTGCTTACCTGTCAAAGAAGCTGGACCCTGTGGCAGCCGGATGGCCACCGTGCCTCAGGGCGCTGGCAGCCACAGGCCTACTCATCAAGGAGGCGGACAAACTTACCCTGGGGCAAGAACTTAATGTCAAGGTCCCTCATGCAGTTGTGTCCCTCATGAACGCACAGGGACACCGCTTCCTTTCCAACTCTTGGCTGGCACAATACCAAGGTCTCCTCTGCAAAAACCCGTGGGTCACCCTCGAAACAGTAAGGACATTAAATCCAGCAACTTTCTCCCCACAGAAGAGGGGGAACCAGACCATACTGCTCCGAGGTGATTGATGAAGTCTACTCGAGTCGTCCAGATCTGCGGGATCAAGCCATAAAGAATCCAGAGCTCATGCTGTTAGCGATGGCAGCAGTTACCTACAAGAGGGTGCCTGGAAAGCGGGTTATGCGGTAACCACAACCACTGAAGTCCTAGAAGCTAAGGCATTACCAGCTGGCTGGTCAGCACAACGGGCTGAACTATATGCCTTAGTCCGAGCCCTCACCCTCATCGAGGGCAAGCGAGTCAACATCTACACCGACTCTCGGCACGCCTTTGCTACTGTACGTATACACGGAGCCATCTACAAGGAAAGGGGCCTCCTAACCGCAGCAGGAAAAGCTATCAAGAACAAGGAGGAGATCCTGAGACTCCTCTAAGCCATCTGGCTCCCAAAGGAAGTAGTGATCCTGCACTGTAAGGGACACCAGAAAGGAGACAACCCCATAGCGTGGGGAAATCATCTGGCAGAAGAGGCAGCCAAGACCGTAGCCAGGGAGGACATGGACAGAGCCCCTTCCCTCACCATGGCCCTGACACCCCCGGAAGAAGTCCCTCTGCCCAGTTACACTGAAAAGGAAAAGGAATGGGCCATGGCTGAGGGAGCCACCCTGACTGAAAAGGGATGGTGGATGATGCTAGATGGGTGCATCTTTGTTCCAACAGCAACTGGAGGGCATCTAGTCAAGGAACACCACCAACTCACTCATCTGGGAAAAACTGCATTAGAGGCCCTTCTCAAGAAGCACTACTACATCCGTCAGCTGCCAGCACTATGCCGAGCAACGAGTGAACAATGCACAACATGCGCTAAAAACAATGCTCGGTCTGCACCGCGGCCCCTGCCAGGTGTCCAGAGGATGGGAGCAACCCCCTTCGAGCAGGGCATTCAGATATCTCCTAGTAATAGTATGCACATACGCTGGGTGGGTCGAAGCCTTCCCCACCAGGACAGAGCAAAGCCAGGAAGTAGCTAAAGTCCTCTTGCGGGAGATCGTGCCCCAGTTCGGCCTGCCATTAACAATCCATAGTGACAATGGACCCACATCTGTAGCAGACATTGTACAGGTCTTGACCAAATCTCTCAACATCACCTGGAGACTCCACACAGCTTACTGGCCCCAAAGCTCAGGGAAAGTAGAGCAGATGAATGGCAACCTCAAGGGAACCTTAGCAAAGTTTTGTCAGGAAACTAACCTCCCATGGCCGGATCTGCTACCCCTACCTCTCCTGCATGCTCAATGTATGCCCGGGACATCAGGTTTCTCCCCATTCGAATTAATATATGGATGGCCTCCCCCATGCTTGGGAAGCCTTCCAGGAAACTTGCATCAGGTTGGAGATAAAGGGATAAAGGAGCAGCTTCAGGCCCTGGGGGCCACCCTAAATAAATTACAAAAGTACACCATTCAGAGGGCCCCAAATCTCCTTAGGGTCTCAGGTACATTCCTTCCAGACAGGGGACTCAGTTTGGGTCAAAGATTGGAAGAAAGACCCCCTCCAACCGCAGTGGACAGGGCCCCACACTGTTGTTCTAATCACCCCTACTGCCCTCAAGGTCTCAGGTGTCACCCCATGGGTCCACCACTCCAGAGTGAAGAAAGCTCATCATTCAGATGAGGAGCCACGCCAGTGGAGAGTCCAGCCAGACTTCACAAACCCGCTCCGGCTTCACCTTCGACGAGACCGCAATGACTGATGGACACCTGCTCACTGTGGCCCCTGGCTCTCATCGGCATGATTTCCCTCATCTTAGGAGTCAGACTCTACACTGTTGCCCCTCCTGACTGGACTTTCCCCCAGAGGCTTACTATTGCTTATTGGGTGACCCTAAGGTGTATTACTGCACTTACTTGTCCACAGGTTTCATCTGCTGTCGGGTTAGCCACAATGGCTCCCTCTAACTAAGGTCATAGAGCCCACTTTTATTGGCCCTCTGCTGTCTACTCCTGGGTGTATTTCACCATGGTTTTCCTGGCCCCAGTCAGTCCCGGTCTTCTGCTGCCTGGTGTGCTGTTTCTCCGCACTGCCTCTAGCTTGTCCGGCCAGGCAAGGGGGCCAAACTCTCATATCACCGCTACTGGCAAATGGACTTTCCAGCTTATCCCCCTCAGTCCCGTACCGGCACCCCCACTGACTTCTTCCACCTGGGATGGACACCCACCAAAGGTTAACCTCCATTTTGATGGATGCCAGCCTTTTTTTTTTTTTTTTAAAGATTTTATTTATTTGAGAGAGAGAATGAGATACAGAGAGCATGAGAGGGAGGAGGGTCAGAGGGAGAAGCAGACTCCCCGCTGAGCAGGGAGCCTGATGTGGGACTCGATCCCGGGACTCCAGGATCATGACCCGAGCCAAAGGCAGTCGCTTAACCGACTGAGCCACCCAGGCGCCCGGATGCCAGCTTCTTGATACACCCTGGGAACCTCACAGACGGTGCTCACTCAGGTTACCAGCTGGTAGATATCTCCATTTGTGGGGGCCCTACGCCTCAACAGCCAAACACCTGCCCTCAGTTCTGCTCACAAGCTGGGGGATGTGAGTCATGGGTGGCAACTTGGCTGGGAATGGAATGATGGTCCACCAGGTGGTGGCACCTCAAACAGCACAGTGACATCCAGATTTTCTTGTCACACAACGCCACGTAACGCCACCCCATCCTCTTGCTCTAACAATCACATGTATGTCAGTCTTAGAACCCAATGCCACATCATGGGCTACAGGAATCGTTCTCCTGTTGGGCCAATATCACCCTATGGGAACCGACCCCATAGCCAAATTTATGATTAAGTCCATGTTCACTCCAAGCCTTACAGTCAACCCCCAGAGTCAGACAGAAAATAACTCGCCCTGGCACATCCCCGGGTCCCCCACCCACACGCAGCAAACATCTATAGCGCAACTGTTAGGTGTGATTAATGCCTCCCACCAAGCACTTAACCACTCAAATCCACCCCTAGCGTCTGACTGCTGGATCTGTATAAAGCCCAGTCCCATCCAATACCTAGGTGTCATCCTCAACCAATCTACCATGTCACCTCCCACCTCGGCACCGGGGACCTCAGATTATCCCTTTCTGGCTCTGGTACTGCTGTATGGAAACTCTTCCTCTCCTGTCATGGGTCACAGTCGGGTCTGTGCGCCTAACAACACTTTTCTGGCTTGTGATCAAGGTGTATACATCTGCATCACCCCGCGCAATCAGTCATGCATGCTTGTCAGTCTCTTACCCAATCTTTCAATCCTCCCCAGGAGCGATGCCCCACTCATACGGAGACTTCCTAGCCGCCCTCGATGCTCCTCTGCGGCCATCCCTCTTATCGTGAGCCTGCCGGCTGCATCAGGTGTTGTCCTCAGCACCACTGGCGTTGGGATGTCTCAGGTTCAGTACCAGGGGCTAACTCAACAACTCACAGAGGATTTTTCTGCCCTCACTCAGTTGGCCCTGGCCCTGCAGCACCAACTTGATTCACTGGCTTCAGTGGTCCTCCAAAACAGATGCGGGCTCAACTTGCTCACGGCCACGCAAGGGGGGCTCTGCCTCTTCCTACAGCAGGAATGTTTTTTCCTTGCTAATGAGTCGGAGGTGGTCCAAGAAACTCTGACCCAATTACAGGAATGAGTACATTGCCGGTGGGAATCACTCCAGCCCTTACTGGGTTTATCACTACTCAAACTGCTAAAATCAGACTCCAGTTACTCCTTACTATCGTCCCGTAGAAGATGAAAATGATGCCCTCTAATCTAGGTGTTTAAAGGGGCATCAAAGTGGGGGAAGATAAGCAAAATCTGTGTCCTAAGATGGCCAACCAAGCCAGCAAGAGAGTCCCAGCCCCTGCCCCGGGGCTCTTCTGGGTTCTTCTCCCTGCCGTGCTTCGCACACACGCCAAAAGTGCCAAGTATGCAGAAATAGAAGTGTATACATTGCCCCCTTTGTTTGTGCTCGGGGCTCAGACCTTTGGAGACCATTCTCCTCTGAGCCCACCGGTGTTAAATAAGCCTCCGATCCTCCAAGATCTCCGGGTGCCGCTTGGTTCTTCCTTCGGGCAATCCAGTCCAGGTTCAGTAACACCCACATCTATCTATTTTCCCAAAACAATTAAAAGTTGCAGACATGATGCCTCAGTCCCACTAGAAATGCCAGTGTGTATTTACTAGAAGACAAGGACATTACCTACATAACTACAGGTCAGCCCTCAGATGAAGGAAGCTGACATATGGTACCACCACGGAGTCCACCTGCCCCATTCAAATTTCACCTATTGTTCTGGTACGTACGGAAAAAAAATTTCTTTTCCCTTCTGTTTCTGGATCCAATCCAGGATCATGTGTCACATTTACTTTTGATGTCTCTGTAGTATTCTTCAACCATTCTTTATCTTTCATGACTTCAATGTTCTTGAAGAATTCACACCTTTTTTTTTTTTTTTTTTGTAGAATCTCCCTCAGTTTGGGTTAGAATGATGGGTTTCTTTATGATAGTATATGCATTTTGCCAGGAATATCACGGAAGTGGTGCTCTTCCTCTGTGCGTGTCATACCGAAGGGCACATAACATCAACCTGTCCCGTTTTTGACAATGCTCATTTTGATCCCTGGTCAGAATCAGGCAGGTATACTTATAATAAGAAACGAGGTTATTGCAACCATTGCAGGCATGAGAGGTGCCTTTGCTCCAACCCCTGCGTGAGAAGATGAAAAAAGAATCCAGGCTGAAAAGAAAAGCCTAAGAAAGTGTGCTACTGAGGACAACCAGATTTTCTCATTTAGTAATTTCCTTGATTGTGAACGAGAAGAAAAATACGGTTTTCCTTTTTCTCCCTGCTAACAAAAAAGGGTGTGTTGTGGGGGCGCCTGGGTGGCTCAGTTGGTTGAGCGACTGCCTTCAGCTCAGATCATGATCCTGGAGTCCCGGGATCGAGTCCCACATCAGGCCCCGCTCAGCGGGGGTTCTGCTTCTCCCTCTGACCCTCTTCCCTCTCGTACTCTCTGTCTCTCATTCTCTCTCTCTCAAATAAATAAAATCTTAAAAAAAAAGAAAAGGTGTGTTCTGCCTGACACATTCAGGAAGTATCAAATTTGCTGTTAAACAGATTATAAGACATGTTTTTGCCATATCAAACCATGAGATTATTCTAGGTCATGTTTTTATTGCTGACTCAGTCATCCATTTGCATGAATCAATTTTAACCTCCAAACTTATCCAATATAATCCAAACATGAATAGTGCATAGGTTACAAATGGATCAGAGAAATGCCAACTTGGGGCTGGAAATCTGAATTCTGGAACAGCTGTTTCAAAGAGAAGTGGCGCATTGTGGAGACAAGGCAGATGGCCTCTGAAGAGTCCTCAGAAGCCCCGTGGGGGCGGGGGGCAGTGCCAGAGTCCCCGCAGAACAGGGGTCCTGGGCAGCAGTCTGGTTAAAACGGGTGGCTGTGGGTTGTCTTAAACCTAGGTCATAGGCAGCTCACTTTTAAAACGTAAAATATGTACAATAGGTCCAAAAAGTGGTAAAGTTCTCTATGCTTTTATATCCACCTTATGTACTACTGAGAAAATATCTATTATATATATCAAATAAGATGATTATTTTTATTTGTAGCAAATGGCCCCAATCAACCTGATCAACAGAGATTATGAGGTTCTTCCTGGTAGTGCAGTTTCTTCGAACTGGCCAGTCAGCATTATTTGAGCCCAACCAGTTGGTGGGTCATGATCTGAGCAAGTCTCAGAACAAATAGGTCAAACATATGCACACAGGGGCACCTGGCGGGCTCAGTCAGTAGAGCAGGTGACTCTTGATCTCAGGGTTGTGAGTTTAAGCCCCATGCTGGGCATAGAGTTTACTTAAAGCACAAAGCCAAAGCCAACAGATGCACATATTTTAGCTAGCTAGCAGGCAGGCAGGAGCACTCATGGCTTTGGACTGCTCCCTAGCTGTGGCTCTCCGGGTCAACCAGCATCCTACCAGAAAAGCATCTTACCTGGGGTCCTCTTCCTGACATACTCACAGGAGGAGTGTATAGGTAACATTTGAATGAGACCAGGCAGGAAGGGTCGTCCGTGGAGTGGAGGGACCCGGGGCTAAGAGACCCCAGATCTGAGTGGGTGTGGACTGCTGAGCCCATGAGCGCGTCACCCATGCAAGGTCAATGGGTCCTGTTTCACCACTGCTAACTCATAGACAAATGTAACTCCAGTCCCGGGCTCCTTCTCCTGTCTGACCCCTGAACTCCAAATCCCACTGCCCCTTGACATTACAAATACAACATGTCCAAAATTGAACCCCCAGTCTTCCTCCCGATCTGCTCCGCCTATCTCAGTCAGTGGCAACTCCAACTAGGCCAGAAACCTCGGAGCCTTCCTTCATCTCTCTTTATCTCTCATAGTACCCATCCAAACCTGCAGCAAGTTCCGTCAGGCACACTGTCAGAATAATTCTAGTCCCTCACCACGGTCACCATCTCTCTGCTCTGAGCCCCCAGAATGTTTTGCCTGAATTATTGAAATAGCCTCACAGCTGGTCTTCTTTGTGCCCTTGATCCCCTGCACCACCAGAGTGATACCACTGAAGAATGTGCCAGGTTCTAGAAGCCTTCTGCTCAAAATCAGACGATGGCTTTCCATCTGAGAGTAGAGCAAACTTCTTGAAAAGACCTTTGAAATCTCACATAATCAGTCCCATTTTTTACAGCAGGGATAGATCTTGAGGGCATTATGCTAAGTGAGATAAGTCAGACAGAGAAAGATACTGTATGAGATCACTTATAAGTGGAATCTAAAAATGCTGGTAGAGGGGCTCCTGGATGGCTCAGTCGATTAAGTGGCTGCCTTCTGCTCAGGTCATGATTTCAGGGTCCTGGGATCGAGCCCCACATCATACTCCTGGCTCAGCGGGGAGCCTGCTTCTCCCTCTGCCTCTGCCCCCTCCCTCTGCTCATGCTCTCTCTCTTTCTCAAATAAATAACATCTTTAAAAATAATAATAATTTAAAAATAAAAATGTTGATAGAAGAGGGGCTAGAGGGTAGTTACCAGGGGCTAGTGGGTGGGGGGAATGGGGAGATGTTGGTCAAAGGGCACAAGCTTCCAGTTATAAGTTCTGGGGATTTGAGGTGCAGCATGGTGATTATAGCTAATAATACTGTGGTATATACTTGAAAGTTGCAAAGAGAATAGATCTTGAACGTTCTCACTCCCCAAAAGAAATGGTAATTATGTAACATGATGGTGTTAGTTCAAGTTCTACTGGTAATCACTTTGATATATATAATTTTGCAAATCAACACGTTGCACCCCTTAAATTTATACAATGCTTTAGATCAAGTATATCTCAATAAAGCTGGGGAGGGGAAAATCACCCATAACCACACTATCCAGAGAACCATCATTTAAATGCATATAAACTCACCATTCTTTCTCCTGTAGTCATATGTATTTTTGGTGGGGTCACTGTAGACATAGTTTTAAAACCTGCTTTAAAATTATTTGTATGCATATAATTTAGATTTTAAACACATAGCCCCATATAGCCTTTAAGAAATACCAAGCTTGCTGGGAATTTATGAGGGTCCCTTTTGATATCTTCTCCTCGAAAACTCGATCTTATCAGATTTGTTGTATATATAATCCAACCAATATAATAAGTTTGACCCTGATCTTGAAATCTTTCTTAGCTGACGACTTTCAGTGGCTTCCCGGATTCCCCTGTCACCTTAATCGTTTGTCACTATAACACACACACACTTCCTTCATCCCTAATAATTACAGGGATCCAAGAGAATGAAAATTGAAGTCTTGCTAGAGAAAAATTTCAGAATTTGAGAATCTAGCTTGCTAAAAACTGAAAGAGCCTAATAGTTTGAATTAGGATGCATGGGTTAGGATGCATGAATTAGCCAAATATGGACACAAGCTATTATTTCCTCGTGGGTATTCAGGCAACCGTCATAAACCATAGCTGTGTAGTCAACGATTGTGCGTCATATGACTCCAGAGGGTTCCATTTACACGGGCAACACTGAGAGGTCGCCCCTTGGAGTTGGGCAATGTGGTGCCCCCCCCCAAATCTGGCTGGATTACACTTAATTCAGTTTTAGGAATCATTTCTAAGATGTTTTCTTTCTCTGGCTCTGCCCCCTGGCCCAATCATCATCTATTCAGCATTTGTCTAAGGAAAGCAGATTTTCTATTATGATAGCCAATTTTTAAAAACTCTCCTTTTAGACCCTTTCTTCGGTGGACAGATAAGGGGATGCAAACTACACAGTCCAGTTAAATGACCAGACACGTCTGTCAAATGAGTCTGCTAACAGGGTGCTGTAGGAGAGTTGGGTGGAGAGCTAAGAGCTGAACTCTGAAACCTGTCATCTCTAGCAGGTCAGTCAGCATCTGGTAGGCTCCATGTGTTCCTTCTCTCGCTGGGGACTGGAGGCCTGGCCTGCTTCTCCTGTATCCTCCATCCTTCAACCCCGAACTCGGGCCCTGTGATGGATGTGATGGGTCTTCTGTATTTGAACCTAATCTTTTCCCCTTGCTGTAAGAACTTTTTTTAGACCTGAAGATCCTTGTCTACCAAATTAGGAATTTGACAAGCCCTTACACAAAATGTTAGCAAACAAAACAGGTCAAGGCTGAGCTGCTCTGGCTGAAAATGTCCTACATCTCCCCCGATGGGGCTCTTTTTGAATCCGTAGGTCTCAAGGAAGCAGAATCTGAAAACCTTAGACCTCTGCTGGAACTCCCAGAAAGGACCCTCCCTTTCCTCCCATCCCCACTCTGGCTCTGCTAGATTCCCCTGGAGGCTAGAGTGAGGCTCTTGCCCAAGGTGCAAAATTTTAGAGGGGGGCACCAGAAGAACTCAGCCATCGACATAAAGATTATTTTAATGTAATATTTTAAACAACCAAAATGAATGCAAAAAAATCCACAGTTAACAAAATATTAACACGTTAAATAAAGAGAGAAGCTGCAAGAGTGCCTTGCTGAGCCATACTAGAGTCTGAACCAAAGGGAAAAGTTAGTCATAATGATACCGTCTTTAGCACGAAAATATTCCTCATCTCGGTTACTGACATTTTGGTGTCCTTTTGATTTTGATCCGCAACTGAGTGCCTCACTCTTCTTGCCTGGCTTTCCTAGTACCCTTTACTTCCATTACTCCATTGTTGTATGACCGGCTGTTTTTCTTGTTCCTCATCCCCCTTAGACTGATGCTCCCTGAAGAGAAGGATCGTGTCATGTTCGGCTGTACCCCCAACATATTAAGCACATGGTAGACATTTAATCAACCTTTTCTGAATAAAATGAATGGAGCTGGAAACTATTGGCCATGGGTTTTCTTTTATCTAGCTCAATCTCCAACGAGCCTATAATCTTGGGCAAAACAAGGTCTCCGGCTTCAGCTTACTCACCTGTGAAATGAAAGATGTGGCACTTTCAAATGTCCTTCTGTACCTGTCTGTAGGAGGCATCAGTCTGTAGAAGCCCACGTCTCCCAGACAGTCCCTGCCCGGTGCTTGTCAGCTTCAGTATAGCAGTGGCAAGAGTGCTGGTCTTTCTCAAAAGATTCAAGAGCAAAGCTGTGGAGCTTTCTGTAAACTGCCCTTTTGGCTAGGGGCGCCTGGGTGGCTCAGTCGTTAAGCGTCTGCCTTCGGCTCAGGTCATGGTCCCAGGGTGCTGGGATCGAGCCCTGCGTCGGGCTCCCCGCTCAGTGCGGAGTCTGCTTCTTCTTCTGCCAGCCACCTCCCCTGCTTGTGTGCTCTGTCTCTGTCAAATAAATAAATAAAATCTTTAAAAAAGAAAAGATGGGACTTTTTTGGTGCAAAATGGTGTTTTTATTATGGCAGGGGGCAGGACCCGTGGGCAGAAAGAGCTGTGCTGTGATTGTGAGGACTGACTGATTATATATTTGGGGGAAGTCTCTAAAGGGATTCCCCTACGTTCAAGAAGACTTAGAGGATCCTGTTTGTCTGGCTATTGTGGAGCTAAGGTTGCTTTAGTCTCTAGCAAAGCATTAACATTAAGGCGGTTGTGAGCCCCTTGAGGAATGTCCTGCTCTGCTGGTCTCTGGTATTCATCAATGGCCTGCAGGTTGTAAGGAAATTTAATTTTATCTACATTTCTCTTGCCTTGGCTCTCCTCATCACCACCACCCTTGCTATGTTATTGAGAAGGCGGAAAAGTCACACAAGCGTGAAGCAGGTCATCGCAGGTACAGAAACACATGGCGACCAGCACCTACGTCTCTCTACTCTGTCAGAGGGATCACCTCAGGGGGAAGCGCATCCCACGTGGTTCCTGTCCTCACTGAGTTTTCAGACCGTTCCGGGAGTGAAAATGTGAGCCAGCAGGTGCCCTGAGTTTGTTATGTAATCAACTGCCAAGACGGTAAGAACGGTAGGAGTCAGAAAGGTGGGAGAAAAGGAAGAAGCCTACTGTGGGAGGACTTGAAAAGCTTACCTCGTGTAGTCTTGGTAACTATCTCGCTGAGTTAGGTGTTAACCTCTCTAAAGTACTGATCAGGACACTGAGGCTGAGAGCAAAAGCCAACCAGAAAGCATTATTGGCTTTCCCGGAGTGTTCACGTACAAGGTCTAATGTATTTGATAGGAATTACTTGACCTGGGAACGGGGAAGTTTAACTGGATAAGGAAACGCCTTTCTCTGCCTTTCTCCCCCTCATGATGCAGGCCTTGGGTGAGCACCTGGCTTTATTTATTTCACCATCTCATTCGTGAAGTGTCTGCCTGTTGGAAGATCACCTGGGTTTGGAAAGTCCGGCTGGGGAACTTAAAACAGTCCATTAGTTTGATTTCCATACTACGTATGACCTTGCTAGGGAGCCATCAGAAACAAAGGTCTCCAAGCATCATGTGGTCATTCTGAAAGCTCTGGTTTCCGTGGCCAAAATTCCCCCACCTGGCTCCAAGCTCCAGGATTTTTCTTTCTTCTTTCCAGAGGCAAGCTAGCTTCTGGCTGTTTCCACCAGAGTGCTCAGGTGGAAAGATGCCTCCTCTGTCATTCTAAAGCCATAACCTTGAAATGACAGCTTTGGAGTGGCAAAGCCTGTAAAACTTGTTTGGTGCTTTCTCTCTCCCACTCTCTCTCCATTTTTTTTTTTTTAATGAGTTTGCCCTGTTGTTGCTATTCTAACTCTCCTCCCTCCTCCACCCTTGACCCCAGGCAGTGGGAAAAGGGGTTAGGATTTAACCATCCATGAACAATGGCAATTTTGCAGTCTTGGAATGGGGAGGTCTTTTTACCTAGAGGTCAAATGGGAGGCCAGAAGCAATACCCACAGCTCGTGCCTCAGCCTCCCTCTGAGGCATCCAACCTGCCCGCTGGGAAGCAGGGGGACTCCACAAAGCTCTCACAGGTTTGTAAGATATTGGCCTATGTGCCCACGAAGTATTTCTAACTTTAAATAAAATCAAATGGATCAAGAGACAACAGTGACCACCCAACATTTGCGATGTTTGAGGTAGCTAGCAATCACATCAACAAAAAGGGTGCTTTTAAGATCCTACTTTGAAAAAATGATGACTTTGTTTCTGTAGGATGATGATTAAAACTTCTATTCCATATTGCTCAGTGGATTTTTTTTTTTATTATTATTATCCAATGAAACCCTGATGGAATTATTGGGGCAGGGATTTTGAATATAAAAGGCAAATTATCATCACAAAGGCTAAGAATATGAAATAGCAGAAAGCTGGTATTTAATGAGGACTGTGGAACTTTCCTGGAAAGTGCTTTGGATGGTTCCTCCATGGAAGCAGCACGTACGTGCTTTGAGTCAAAGGCATGCATGTCTGCCTGGGTCTCGGGTTGCAGCGGAGAGCACGCTGCATCTGTCTACGGCCACACGGTCTTGCTAGTGCTGGTGGACAGAGCGCGCGGGGGCTGACTAGTGAGTCAGCAGCGTAGCCCAAGATGGTGGAACACACTCTCTGGAAACACTCTTTAGTGCTCTAGCAAACACTAGGGACAATAGCAGACCTGTGGGGAAGGAAGCAAAATAAGTAGAAACTGTGGTCCCTAGAAGAGCTTATAATTCAATTGCACGAAAAGAACCCACATTCAGAGACCTTCTTATCAGCAGGTAGAAGATTCCTGATAAACCAAGCACGGGGTGGGGGGGGGGGAGGCGGGGGGGCCAAGGGGCCCGTCGTATCTGTCTCTGACCTGCACCACCTCTTGTACAAATCGGCGTGCCTCTCCCCACCTCCCTTTACCTGCGTAACTCCCACTTATCTGAGCTTTTCCAGGAAGCCTCCTGACACCCCAGAAGATGACAGTCTTTGTGCTTCCACCTGTCTATCTCCATCCTTGCCCTTAGCGCCTTCTATTAGGCTATCTTTTGTGTGTGGACTGTGACCTCCATGAGGACAGTGTCTGGGGACTTACTCACCACGGAGCCCATGGGACTGAGCCTCCTGCTGAGCGTAGGAAATACCCAGCAGTAAGAGCGCCAATCAATGGGCAAACAATGGCTAAGGGTTTGCAATGACAAGGAAGAAGGACAGGGTAATCAGGGGACGCTTCTCAGAGGAGTTGAGCGTTGAGTAAAATTTTAAGGGTGTGGAACTAATTGGATTGGTGAGAAGAAGATAGAGCGGAGCATTTATGGGTACTGTCAATAGCTGCACTGTGCCACTCTCAGGGAACAGGGTCCAGGGCATTAATGAGAAGAGGATCAATACACGAAGGAGGAGGGTAGTTGGAGGACTTGAGAGCACTTTGTATTCTGGATTTGATGGGCAGACCGTGTAATTCTTTCTGCTGCTGCAGAGGAGAGGGTAGCCACTACCAAGCAGTGCCCTGATCCGATTCTCACCAGAGTCTATATTTGGATTATTTAAATCCCACTGTGCCTTCAGTTTAATGCAGCATTTCCTTCGTTTCCTGCCCAAAATCCTTACGCATATTTCAGTGGTGGCTGTGGATGGCTTCCCTGCCTACAGTAAACTATCTCCAGAGAGGTCCAAGCCGACTCAAGTTTTTCCTTAAGGCTACGCGTTCTTTATCAGCAAGCAACCTTAATCTCACATTTACTATGACTCAAGCATCATTTCTCATGTATTCTCGTGTCATGAAAGCCTTAACTTGAGTCCTGCAATCACAAGGGCGCCATCAGAAAGAGGAAATGAGCAAGGTTGTGAACCAGAACACACTGTACCTTTTTAAACATTAACCATCGTTCAGGTCTGCAGACGTGGCTGCTAAAGGAAACGAGGCAAATCAGGAATTAAATGCAAAATAAGATTCTACCTATGGAAAATTTTAGAGTTCTCAGATCTGCCTTGATTCACTAGTTTTATTTTATATATATTATGTGTAATATATATATATAACATATATGTTATGTATAATATATATAATTTATATATTGAAGAAATAAAAGTATAACTAAATTGACCTCTTCTCTGAAAATAGCTCTGTCTGACCCATGTCATGTTCAGAAGAATAAAGTCATTCCGTGTGACCGCATTCAAGCTAGGATGACATCATGGCATTAGAACATTACTATGGAAAGAGCTTTTGTTCCATGAGGAACTTTGTTTTAGGAATTAGAAAGAATTTGATAATCTTCGATACTTGCCAGCATAGGCTAAGCATATATATTGGTTATCATTGATTTTCATAATTCAAGGAGCATTTTTTGGTGCTGTCTTGCTTTTATTTATTTTTTCTGTAAGTGTGAATCATGGAAACCAGTATTTAAAAGATTCTATCAGCCATGTGATGGCTGCAATCATCATCATGGTTGTCATTTCATTATTGAGCGTTTCCTACTCTGTGCTGGATACCATGCACATGATTTTAATGCATTGGTTCACAGAACTTGGTGCTTACTTCTGTTATTGTATTTCTCAAGGTGAACTAAAATATGCTGTATAAGCATCTGTCTCCACCCTATCCTGCCTCCACTACAGTCTTCTGAATACAGAGTCTGTATCTTCTTCATTCTGGTATCCCAGCACCGTGCACATCCGGGTCACTTACATAAAGCAAAACAACTGAGGTAACAAAATCATAGTGTTTCCAGGATCTTAAAAAAATTTTTTAGGGTTGTACTACTTTGATACAGTGGTATTTTTAACAACAAAATCTGGAAACAAACTATCTTCAAGCTATAGGGGAATAGTTAACATATAAGCAACAGTACAACTAGTCTGTGACATTAGGGTGACTTTAGAAATAAAGATTTCTGGAGAGAAACCTTTAACCCTGAAAAACTTGCGGCAATGTCAGGTAAAATGTCCTGGTACTCAACTGTACATACAGTTTGTATACAGGTTGTATATATGCAACCCTGGGAAAGAAGGAATATTATTCGTAGAGATGGAAAAAGTACCTGAAATAAAACCCCAGAATTCTGATAGTCAAGGTTGCATAATTATGGACACTCTCTTCTTCTTTTTCACGTTTTTTATTAAACTTTTATATTAAAAATGTAAACAGCTTTTTTTTTTAAGATTTTATTTATTTGACAGAGAGAGACTCAGCGAGAGAGGGAACACAAACAGGGGGAGTGGGAGAGGGAGAAGCAGGCTTCCCGCAAAGCAGGAGCCCGATGTGGGGCTCGGTCCCAGGACCCTGGGATCATGACCTGAGCCAAAGGCAGGCGCTTAACCAAATGAGCCACCCAGGCACCCCCCCGACTACCTTTTTTTTTTTTTTTTTAAGATTTTATTTATTTGACAAAGAGACACAACGAGAGAGGGAACACAGCAGGGGGAGTGGGAGAGGGAGAAGCAGGCTCCCCACTGAGCAGGGAGCTCAACACCGGGCTCTGTCCCAGGACCCTGGGATCATGACCTGAGCTGAAGGCAGACACTTAACTGACTGAGCCACCCAGATGCCCCTATAAACATAGTTTTAAAAGAAAAAGAAAACAGCAACGTTATCATGGGTTAATGAAATAACGGGTGATAGTTATTTAGCTGGTCCTCACTACCTAAATCTTTCACCGTAAACATGTATACCTGTTTGATTAAAAAGTTTTCTGAAATAACACAGCAAGGACACTTGGCACTAAAACCATTAAAATCTAAGACCCCTTTGGGTCATAAGTATCAACATCTCTGTAGAATCCCTCAAGATCAAGTTTGGTCTACATGATGGCATGCAGACCGTGATAAATAACACCACCGAGAGTCTGGTTGTTTAATTTTAACGCCAGTTATAGGAAGACAGGAGCTTTCTTCTGTCCGCTGGATGCAAACTGTAGGGTGCAGTTGGCCACGCTGCAGAGAAGAGGAGTTCCCAGAGGACCAACACCCTGAGACGCTTAGCGTGACAGAAACACATTTACCGAGAAAGTGGCCACCAGGCAGAAATATAAATGGCCTGTGTGTTGGGACAGCCTCCCCTTCTGAGCCCCTAGCAGGGTTTCAGGTCAGAACTTTCTCCAGGCTTTGCCCCTTCAGATGGTCTTTGCATTGAGCGTTCTTTTCTTGTTCAACCCGCCCAGCCACTTGCATTTTATTTTATTTTACTTTGTTGTATTGTATTGTATTGTATTAATTTATTTTATTTTTTTTTTATATTTTATTTATTCATTTGACACACAGAGACACAGAGAGGGAGAGAGAGAGCATGAGCAATGAGAGAGGCAGAGGGAGAGGGAGAAGCAGGCTCTCCGCCGAGCCAGGAGCCCGATGTGAGGCTCGATCCCAGGACCCTGGGATCATGACCTGAGCCGAAGGCAGACGCTTAACCATCTGAGCCACCCAGGCGCCCCTGTATTAATTTATTTTAAATATATATATTGTTTTGCTTCTTTCTCCCCACCACTCTTAGCCTTCCTAGGTACTGTGCTTCCTGCTTATTTGTTGCCACAGTTCTACAGAGAACAGTGTTATCGTTCCAGCAAGGTGTCCTGTTAGCAGACAGTCCCTGTCTTGGTTTGAACAGCCCTTTTTTGTGTGTACTTTACATAGCTCCTGGATTCAGTTGACCCTCATTGTCCAACAAGAGAGCTGCCCAGACAATTTTTGGTGGGATAAAACTGGACCTTCCCACTGCGTAACAACAAAATAATAATAAATACATGCACACCCTAAGGAAGCATTTGCTTGGTTCTGCACAAATCAGAAGAGATTATTTGCACCCCTCAGGATTAATGATCAATGAATTAGCAGAATTCCTGATCCTATTAGAAATGCTAGTCCTGTGAGAACAGAGAGTGCCATTTGTGGAAGGGGCTGAGCTGTCCAGGCTGTGCCTGTCCCCATTGTCCTGGCTGTGTGAAAAAGGAAGGGAAAGGGGAGCAAGAAGAATATTTGTTCAGCACCTACTCTATTCCAAACTTCAAGCAAGGGGCTCTTGCACACTCTGTGTGGTTAATCCTCACAGCAATCCTTCACAGCAGGATAATGACCAGTCTTGTTCCTGATGAAAAACCCGAAGATCAGTGAGATTAAGTTACCTGACCTGGACCACACAGCCAGGAAGTGTCAAATTTGGATGTGGGGACTTGAACTCGGGATTTATGAGTCCAAAGTCTATCATATCCTCATGGTAGCAGTTGCAGACGTTGGTTAGTTAGCTGGCGGCAACATCTCAGGCTATTAAAGACCAAAAAGCAAGGTACAGGTTGACTCTTCGAGGCTGACTCCGGTCCCCTGCTGTCACGGACTCCAGGACTCACTCCCACACTGACTGGCTGGCACGTGGCAGGATGAGAAGTCACGTTATCCCTGACAGACTCCAGGCACTCATGACCTTAGGAGTCAGGATTTATGGCCACTGCCCTAATTCCGACTGGTGGACGTCGTATCGTTTGAGAAGCGGCCGGCCCAATGAGTAGAAAGGGCTTGAAGGCCACTGGAGCCATTCTTTATTCCTAACCAAGTGCTTCTTGTTTGGGGAATTCTACTATTATAAAATCACCCCTTAGGATTCCAAAATATCCTGTTGAAAGACATAGACCCTTAAAAAGGTATCATCTGAAATTCCTTTATAACCCAGCATCCTTGCAGGAGGTGTAGGATGAGGCCCATAACGGCTGGTGCTGGAGTGGAGAAGCAAAGAGAGGAGTTCTAGAAGAGAAATTTCGCCTTTACCACATGAACCCTCACCTCGTGTTCAGTCCTATATGTGTCAGTTTTCCTCCTGGTCAAATATCAGTAATAATGGGACATTGGGATGAGGAGCTGGAGCCAACCAAAGTGGAAACCTGACATGGACTCAGATGATTGCTTTCACAGAACTATGAGCCAAACTAACGTCTAACATTTATTTTTTAAGGAGCACTTAATTTTGGAATAGTTTTAGAATTATAGAAAAATGGTGAGGATCGTACAGTGAGTTCCCATATTCCCCATTTCTGGTTTCCCCTACTGTTAATATCTTTCAACAGCATGGCACACTGGTCACAGCTGTGCAATCAAAAATGATACACCATTATTTACTAAAACCCATACTTGATTCAGATGTCCTTAGTTTTTACCTAATGTCCTTTTCTGTTCTTGGGATCCCACCCAGGACACCATATCACCTCAGTTGTCATGTGTCTTTTGGCTTCTCTAGACCGTAGCAGTCTCTCAGACTTTGTTTTTGATGACTTCGACAGTTTGAGGATTACTGGTTAGGTAATTTACAGGATGCTTTTCATTGGGTTTAGCTGATGTCTTTCTCATGGTTTGACAAGGGTTGTGGGTTTGGGGGAGGACGCCTACAGAGGTAAAGCGGCCATCTCGTCACATCAAAGGTACATGACGTAGCACTATTGACTTAACACTGATGTCGAAAGAGAATATATCACGTGGTAAGCCAGTCTGAACCGGAACGGGACCTGCACATTTTCTAAAATGACCGAACTGGTGCCAAATCAAAAGGAATCGATGTTTCATTCAGTCCAAGCCCCTGGTAGCACGGTTTATGCAAGCTCCTTTTGCAGACAATATATGAAGCTCCTAAGGAAAAACAGCTGTCTCAAATATAGGATGTAGCTAGGATGCCACGTAGGAAGAATTTTGCTGAACTGAGAGCCAAGTGAGCACTGCCGATCCAGAACACCTGCTGTGGACGCTGCCTGTCTAACCTCCAGGACTCCAGTCCCTAGAAGACATTAGCAATGAACCAGACTTCCACATTTCCTGCCTCCCCTTACTTGGAAACATTTCCAAACGGCGGGGCTGCTCTGAGAAGCCAGTGCCTTTACTTTGTAGGGAAGGCACTGGCAGATTCAATTTTCATTTGTGTTACATAAGAACATGATCATCATTTCAGTGATTTAACCCTGATTAAATTTAGCTGTCAGCCTTGAAAGTTCTCTGAGAAGCTTTCAAACTCGGGAAGGGAAGGGGCCAGCCGGCAGGTTCTCTGCGATCGCTTCCCTCTTACCTTCCTGCAAGCTCCTTTCCAAGCATCTGGGCGAGGCTGGCGTCCTTCGGAAAGCAATCCTGTGCCTGGTGGGAATGGATTCTCCCACCCAGCAGCCCTGCGGGAGAAGGGAGCCCTGTGCTGCCTGTCACTTTTACATTGTTCTATTTTTTTTTTTTTTTCAAGATTTTATTTATTTGACAGAGAGAGAGAGAGTGAGCGCGCACAAGCAGGGGGAGCGGCAGATGGAGAGGGAGAAGCAGGCTCCCTGCTGAGCAGGGAACCTGATGTGGGGACTCTGGGATCATGACCTGAGCCGAAGGCAGATGCTTAACCGACTGAGCCACCCAGGAGACCCATACATTGTTCTACTTTAAATTGCCTCCTTTGCTTTCTTGCTTCTCAGGTAAATGCCTCCTGTGGGTTTTGTATTGATGTGATGTGTATTTTCATTGATTTATTTTTCTGCTCTTTCCATTTTTCCTTTCTTGGCCGAGCCATCTTCTGTGTGGGTCCCCCCACCCCCAGCCTCATGCTTTCACTGAACACACAAGGACTGTCCCCCCGCCCCCAGGAGTGCCTTTCCCATGCTGTCTGATGCTGCCGTCCTGCCATCCTGCCATTAGGGAGAGTGAGGAGGCGGGACAGGAGCGGGGATGCGGTGGTAGCTCAGCCTTCCTTGCAGGAGAGGGCCGAGGCAGCCCCATCTAGAGGTGGCACACACAGTGCCGCAGGCCTCCTCCCACACCCCTTTTTATGTGTGATTTTTTTTTTTTTTTAATAATCGCAAGGGGCCTATTGCTGCAAATTGCATGTCAAAAAAGTCAGTGTTCGCATCTTGTGCTTTCTGTGCGCTGACCATGTGGAAAACTAAGCAGAACTTCAGAATGACCTGAAAAGAGATCCTAGCAATCCTTGGAGGGGACTGTGGCCATTACGGACAGCCCTGCCATCCACTTAGCAGCGTCCTAAAAGGATGTGTAAGAAGGTGTTTGTCATCAGGCCCATGGGCTCCGGGCTTGACTGATGATCAGGACAGATTGTAGGTGGTACACAGTCGACAACTGCTTTGATCTTCTCCCTCCTAGTCGGTATACCCAGCTGGATAAATAACATTAGTCCAAGCGCAGCTTCCCGGACAAATGATTAAAACTGATAATGTCCTACATTTTTTTTCCCAAAGCGCCGTTGTTTCGGATCAATGGGGCTAATCTTGTGGAAACAACTAATACTAAGCCTTTTTGTAAGACAAAGAGCTTTTGTGTTTACAGGTTCAGATTTGGGAGGTAAAATGAGTTTTCTGGGAACTAAAAATGTTCCTTTTAGAGCTAATGGATTGTTAACATCCAGTGTGGTTATTGAGCTCCTTTTAAAAAAAAAGAAGAAGAGGAAGACAGCCCAAACAACAAAAGTAATAAAATCTGCATTATCATCATCAGCTTATTACAAGTTAACTTTCTGCTTATGAGTTTTTCAAAGACAACTCCCCTGACAGCTTGAGAAAAATATACTCTTATGAAACAGATAATCCTTCTCCAGGCTCGCTCTTCTCAGAACGCATCCAAGTGGGATCGGGACTCCTGCTGGAAAACGGCCCCTTTATGGTTGTTTAGAAATATTTCTTTTAATTGAGTAAATGACCTCATCATTAGATTCATGAGCATCGGTTTGTCAGAACCCCACTCTCCATGGCATGGACTCAACTCCCACTCTCCAAAGATATTCCTCTGGAAATTTGCAGGCAAATACCGAAGACTCTTTCTAGCTTTTCTTGAGTTGGGAGAGGCCATGTGGAAGCAAAGTCTCATTCAGTTGGTGAAGACCTATTGTATGACTTTAAGCAGACCCTTCCTCTACCAGGACGTCTGTTGCCTTGTGCCTAAAATAGGGAGTTGGGTGAAGGTCTGACTCGAATAGTCTGTGCCCGTAATTCGAACGGCTCCATCCCTGCGTAGATTTGTATTGTTGAGCACACAGGTCCCCTTTGGAACCCCAATTTCCTCATCTGTAAAACTGTTATGATAGTAGTTCCAACCTGAACAGGTTGGGATAAAGATGGAATGAGAGAATTACATGAAACACTTAGCATAGACCCCGGCTTACAATAGGTGCTAGATAAACGTTACCTTTCATTAGTAGAGGCCATATGATCATTCTGTGTGCTGCCCAAGCGAGCACAGCCGAGGCCATGTTATCACAACAAAGGTTTACCTGCGCGTGGTTTCTATCCTACTCTCATGAAATTAATCAATTTTTATGGGGATGGATGAATCAGGCCAATGGGTCATGGAAGGCCAGGACTCTTACTGTTACAAATTCAGAGGAAATGTTGCTGCGATGAATAATTCTAGTGTTTGATGCAAAACAGTAATTAGGTTCGTAGTGTCCTCTCTGGATTGCTCTGTGTGACCATCCCTGCTGGGAAGGCCAATGCCCCACTGGCAATGGGGTTCTTTTCCTCAACTGTCCTCTGAGCCAGGCAGAGAAAGGTTTAAAAGTAATAATTTTTGACCAACGATGGTAGCAGATTACTGGGTTATGTACTTTCTAGGAGTGTGTGCATGTCGGGGGACATGTTCTATGTCCCAATCAAAATACCGTGGCTGATCCCGATCAAACCCACACTAGCAGAGGACTTTGTGCCAGATGAAAAAGATGGTGACGAGAGAGGCAGAAGAGAAGTGAGGACCGTGGCGCGGGCCAGGATGGGGGGCAGTCCGGCTGCAGTGAAGCTGGCTGGAAATACTGGGAGAGCTGAGTGAGCCTCCGTCTTCTCGTCTGTGAAATCAGGGTAATATGTGTGCAGCCCTCCTCTCATGACCAAATGAAAGGGCTCTGCACAAATCACAGAGCATTCTACAAAGGCAAGGCGCTTGCTAGATTCCAAATGGGCCAAAGAAATACTGAAATATGTCAGTGGAAGTAAGACCTTCCCTGAAAGTCTTTCTTTGAACTTACTTGCCATCAACAGTTGCCTGGTTTGATCGTTTCTGGCCTGAAGCGTTTGTCCTAATTGCTCCTTCACACAACCATTTCTACCTGGAAAGTCAGGACATCAGACTCCCCTTAACCCACTGGCTAGACCCAGGGACTGCCTGGGCGCCAAGCAGGTCTGAAACTGTGTTTGTTTACGTCTCCCTCCATCGGATTAGAAGCTCCCCAGGGCAAAGCCCCTTGCCCACCTCATTTACCAGTGCCTGGTACAGATTATAGTGCTTGGCACGTACTAAGTACTCAACAAATGTTGACTGAAAGAATATACGGAGACCCTGGGCACTGGAGTAGCACCTGCAGTGAAAATAAACAAATTTTAAAAAGAAGAAATTTTACCCGATTGAGGAGGGCTCTGGTAAATGTTTCAGGAGCCTCCTCTCCTATGCACGCCTTCCCCCTTCCTTCCCTAACCTCCAGGAGGAGAAGGTTGGGTTATTGCTAATCTAGGATACTTCGCAAACCCAAACTGAAAATAACTCCAAAAGCATGTGACATCTTAGGGATACAAAATGCCAATGCCAGGAGATGTTGCTTATAGGAAAGTAAAATACAGTCTCTTTTCTCAGCTTGCTGTCGTGCAGAAACCGTGGTTCCAGCTGACTGAAATTGCTGCCTAAATGAAGGACTGAGGATCTTCTGGGAAATGCAGGTTCCTAATGGAAGGTTGCAGTTTGAAAAGGTGCCCACACAGTGATTTTTTTTTACATGCCTCTTGACCTAACTGCAGTGGCTACTCTTCCATCATAATCTGTTATATAATTACCATGCGGCTTTGGCTCTGCCTCTTACAAGACTGATTTAAACTTCCCACCTAGGCCAGCACCACTGACCTTTTGCTAGAATCTGTGGGGCTTATTGGAATTACACTGGCAGAAGTAGAGAATCCGGTGATTTCAATCAGATTAATCCTGAGAAAATGGGGTTCCTTTGCCTTCCCAGGCTTGTGAGAATTGTCATAAAGCCAACATATGGGATGTGAATGGCTTGAGAAAAATTGAACTTGGTGCCTTAGTGAATGTTTGACCCTAAGTGACTCCCCCCACCTCCCAAATTTTGACCTTTAGCATTGCATATTGGAGCCTGTAGCATTTGAGAAGTTATTTTAGTCCAAATTCTGTGATGGAAATAACAGAAGCTAAGTCTGGATATCGTAAATAAACAAATGAATTTATTAGAAGGATATAGAGTAGCTCACGGAACAGGAGAAGCTGAGGATCTTCATAAAAGTGTCAGGGAAGCTCTAGGAATTCCAGTGTTAGGAATAAGGCAGTCTTCTTTGGCCGATGCTACCAGAGTAAATGATCTGGGGCCATTCTGAGTTTTTGTGTCATTTCTCTTGACATCAGAATTCCAGGTCAAGAGCATCTGATAGACCTACTTTCAATCATGTATGCATCCTCCCCTTGGCCAGGTTAAGGGGAGGCACCATGATTGATAGTCATTTCTCCTATCAGGGAAGAGTCCTTCTCCAAAGAAAAATGAAGCCTCTCTGTCCTCAGGCTACTGTGGCACCATGGCTCCCCTTTGGCAGGGGAAGAAGTGGTGTAGTTTTGCAGGGAGAGGTGTGGAGGTGGCTCACACTATTTGTAGCTCACCGTCTTCCGGCTCTACCCCATACCTTCTCTCTCCTCCAAACCATGAATTAGCACACTCGGCATTCCCACACCAGGAGACCATATGCACAATCTGCCATGTGTGAGCAGCTTAGAATTTGGGAGAACAAGAAAAGTGGGCAAGAGGAGTGAGATTGGAGGTAGAAGTGGGGATCATGCCCTCCTTTTGAGCTGTCGAGTTGATTTTATGTCTCCTCAGGTCAACATGGTTTTTTAAATTATTATTATTATCTAATTTGAGAGAAACTCAAATTATCTTTCTACTGCAGTACCTTGAGTTTTTTGTGATTTCTTCAATGAGAAAACAAAAATACAGTCATTGTCAATGTTTCTTTAATTCCTTTTTCTAGAACCAACCTTACTATAATTTTTATTACATCACATAATTAATTATACCATACCTAATTTAACATGTTCTTTTATTGATGAGATAAATTAAAAAAAAATTGAGCATTCCAGAGGAGTGGAAAAAAGTTAATGAGCAGAGAGAGCCCCCTCCCCCACGCCCACCCCCCAGGCAACGTGCTCATTTGAATGCTTGCTGACTCTCCAATCCTAGATCTATTCTCTCTTGGGGTTTCCATATGAGTGACCTCTCTGCTGGTAGTAGCTAGCAACTTAAAATACACTCAGGACTTCATCCCAGTGGAACAAAACAACGCCACACTTTAGAGAAGAAATCTCTTCCAATGTTATGCCTGTGCAGGTTCCAATTTGTGGAATATCTAATTCTGTTGTTTTAGAAATATATATGGGCTTGTTTCTCCCTTACCCCCACTTAAAAATTTTTAAAAAGATTTTATTTATTTATCTGAGAGAGAGAGAGAGAGTGGGAGGGTGAGGTAGAGAGAATCTGAAGCAGACTCCATGTTGAGTGCAGAGCCCAACTCGGGCTTGATCCCACGATCCATGAGATCATGACCTGAGCCCAAACCAAGAGTCAGATGCTCAACCGACTGAACCACCCAGGCACCCTAAACATTTTTTAAACTTTGGTATGTTGTATATAGTTTGGTGAAAAGCTAATAATTGAGTTTGATTCATGTTAGAGCAAATCATTATGTTCACTCGGCTTTTCTCTCTTTTTCCTTTCAGTTCAAATTACCTACTCTAGCACTGCAGATTTCTCTCATGCCTCTGTCACTGTAAGCCACCAAAGCAGAATGGAGCTGATGTTCACTGAACACCTGTCACGTGACAAGCATTTTGACAAGTGTTTTTGCATGTATTATTTCATTTACCCTTGTAGTATCTTCAGTGAACATACATGTAACCCAAGATCCACAGCAGTTAAAAAAAAGTATCCAGGGTCACAAAACTAGTAATTGGTAGGTTCATCTTGGAACCTACATCTGTTTGATTTCAAAACACATTCTTTCCATTCATTGTATAATCTCAAGTAAGATAGGTATCAACTTATCAAGAATTCCTAAGCATCCCAGGAACAAATGCTTGTTACGAGTTCCTGAAGATCAAATGGTGACAGAAAAGATGGCTGAATGGGAGCAGAAAGAATCTTGTATTTGACATATAGTCTCTTGGTTCTCTCTCTCTCTCTTTGGGAGCACCCAGAGGGTGAGTGGACTGAGTACTACTGAGTTCAGTGTTGAGCAGGTTAGGTCAGGAAGAAGGATCACCGAAGGCTGGGGGACCATAAAGTAATTCCAGAAGCTTACAGACTAGACAAAAACAAAACTTTCATTTAAATGGACATTGATTCATTCTTTTGTACAATGTATAATGAATATTTACTGTGTGTATCTGTAGGAGGCCAGGCCATACAAAAATGAGTAAGACATGGTTCTTCCTTCAATGACTTCAGCGTCTATTGGGGAAGAGAGATAAGTTAACAAGCTAGTTAACAAAGGGATAATAGATATATTACCATTGCACTTGGGTGCCCCTTCTATAATCAACATATAGTGGGCACATGCTGATTTTTGAAAATTCATTATCTACTCCATTAAAAAAATTTTTTTTAAAAGATTTTTATTTATTTATTTGAGAGACAGAGAGAAAGAGCATGAACGAGGGGCGAGGGAGATGGAGAAGCAGACTCCCCGCTGAGCAGGGAGCCTGATGCGGGGCTCGATCCCAGGGCCCCGGGATCATGACCTGAGCAGGAGGCAGATGCTTAACTGACCGAGCCACCCAGGCACCCCTATCTACTCCATTTTTATTTCCTTTTGAAGGATTACATCTCCCTCACTGGAAAGTGTGATGAGACTGTTAAATCTGGGTGCCCTGAGCCCTCTACTCACCCACAAATAGCCACCTGACCAACTTGGAACAAATGTTCACTCCTTAGAATCAAAATCTTGAAAAGAGGATAGAAAGCTAGAAAACAATTCCCCAGAAATGATGGAAGATCATTCATTTTGGGGCAGGGCACAGACAACACTGTTGAACAGCTCCTACACCTATTCTATCCCACCCCCCACCATTTTCTATCCATTTCTGAGTCTTCTGGTCTATCCTGAGGGTTGATAGAAATATTCCCAATAAATTTCCATTATTAAACAATAAAAGATCCCCTTGATGAGATATGGGTTGTTGGGGGAGGGTGGAAAGCAGGAAGACCAGTTAGGAAACTACCGCAGGAATTCAGGTGAAAGATGGTGACAGATTGAACTCAGTGGCTGGAGAAATGAGAAGGGGAAGATGGATTCCAGACTCAGAGAAGACAGAGCTAGTTGGACCTGGTGACTACAGATGTGGAAAGCCAGGAATATGAACAGTAGGATGAGGAGATTTTCAGTGAAACAGAGTAGGACAGCTCCCGTCACCTCTTTTCTGTTGGTCTAGAGGGTACATTCTGAGTCAGCCTCAGTTTTGGCAGCATTTTCTTACTCGTTAAGGCTGTCTTCTTCTTACTCCATCCTCCCAACCCTGGGATGAATATCATTTCCTCTTAAAAAAAAAAATCCTCCCCATTATCTAGAAATCTTGGCAAGGACACCAAATTCCTCTTTTCATCTTATCTCCTAAGCCCTGGGGGTACATGTTCAGTAGATTCTTAGAAACAGTCCTGGATGGCACGTAGTAGTCTAACATCAACAAGCAAACTGTAATGATGACTATATGTCACAAGCATACTTACTATATTTGTGATCCCATTTACATTCTCATCTCTGCAACCACAGCCCACGTAGTTCACACAGCCTCACCTATGGGGATTCCCAGACTGCTCTGCGCCTACAGGCTTTGCTACAGAGGAAGGGTATTCAAGTGCTTGTGGTCATGTGGAAAGAATCCAACAGCACTTGGGTGTGCAGAGTTGGACTCGATGGACTGTCCTGTCCCTTCCAAAGGGACAGGCAGATGGCAACCTTTGTTGAGTCAGTGCCCTCTCTGCCTGCCTGTCCTTTGTACCAGTCTTTTGGACCAATAAATACAGTGACACCCATAACTACAACCTCTTATCTGCAGGAAAATAAACCAGTAGGAAGTTGTGCAAGACACACAACATCTACAAGAACTAAGGACTTCTCTGTCCCTAGAAAGGCCCTAAGCCCTGGATTTGGGGAGGCTCACTTTTGAGATGGAAAAGACGAATCGATAATAGCTATAGTTGGATCTTTCTCTAGTTTCTCTTATTGGAAGATACGTTGGAACTTGAGTATCTTCAAACTAACAAACAAACAAAGGTAACTAGCATTTCCACAAACATGTTAGTGGTACTTGAAATATCCCATTATTTCCTGGGCAATCTTCTGAAAAATAAAAGCAAGGGTTTGGTGTGTTCCAGTAACTTTCCGAAGCCCAGCATTTTCAAAACCGTATTATTGAATAGCTCCCATATTTAATGCTAAGTAAACAACATGCTACAGACACCCAGATTATAAAGGAAATCTTGATGGATGGGAGAAGGAAAAGAACAATGTCTCATGTACAATTTATGCTCCAATGCAATTTCTGCTAGATGATTAGATTATTGTATTTGTTACAGCTTGATCACCTGTATTTCATTTCAAACAAATTTTCTTCAGTCTCTCTGCCAACAAAGCACATTTGATAGAAATGCCTCAAAATCAATTTATACTACTTCACCAGTTTTATGCATTTTAAATTTAAGGAAACAACAATTAGGATATTTGCCATGATGAAAAGAACTCCATTAAGCTGCCACAAATGTCAAAAGTTCCTGGCTATGCTAACGCTTATGTAATTGTTCTGGAAACCCCACGCACCGGAATAGACCTACAACACTAGGCATGACTCACTGAATATTTCTATGCACATAGAAATTTAGAGCATCTCTCTAAAATGCTCTCCAGTTGGGAAAAAGACAAAACATAAAAACTCCCAGAGAACATGTGGATTCCCCAATTTCCAAATGGCCCTCATTTCTTCTTGTGACTTTATTCCCAAGTTTGTTTTTGGAGAAGTGGTGGCTGGTAGCATATGACTGGTGTCCTAATCCCCTGAGCAGTGTCAAGGAAGATGACATAATGCCATGAAGGACTCAGCAGTATGGGTGGGCCTGGGCCCACAAAGTCAAGGCTCACTAGCAACATATATTCTGATCGTTTCTGTTGGACTCCTTGCGCAAGTCCAAATTCTTACGGGGAATTTACAAGAGCTTACGGCATACCTGTGTCCTCAAAAGCCGATGTGTGGTGGTACTTTTAATACCGAGGTAACGCATTCATCATTGGCAGTAGTCGCGGCATTGGGCATTCACTCAATGGTGAACCAAACCAGTTTTGTGGATGGGAAGGCTCTGAGGGCAGTTCCGCCAGGCAGTTGAAACAGGCTGTCGACGGGAGTTTTTGTTTGGGCAGGGAAGAGGCAGGTCAGCCATTTGGAGGCCATTGGCAGGCCACCCCAAGAGGAGGAATCTGGCAGGCAATTGCCATCGATGGACCAAACAGCCCGGAGTGAGACCCAAGGCCAAGGACAGGGCTTGAGAAGAGACCCCAAGCGCTGGGGAGGGCTTAAAAGAAAGGGCAGAATTCCGGTTTCAGAGAAACTTAGAGGTGAAATGTGGAAGAATGACTGAGACAAACTCAGTTGGTAGGACTGGAACACCAGGGAGAGCCTGGAATAGGAATAAGGTGGGCACCTCACAGCTGTAATGAAGGAGCTCAGAACAGACTCCAAACAAAGCCCAGCTGACTGGAGAATGAGCGAGGTGGACTTGCGTATCCTCCACCCATGAGCAGGCTTGGGCCCAGTACCTGGGCTGGGGCTGCGCTGCAGGTGGGGACCTGCGGCAGCCGAAGGTCGAGCCTGAATCAGGGCGGGGCGCCAGGCAGATGGTGGGGCACCACCCACACCAAAGTCCTTGTGGCCCCTAGCCCTTTTGTTTTCACAACTTCAGTCCCGTCTTTTTTTTTTTTTTTTGAACTTTTAAGATATATTCTCTCAGCATCTTTCTTTTTTTTAAGGTTTTATTTATTTGACAGAGAGAGAGCACAAGCATGGGGGAGCTGCAGGCAGAGGGAGATGCAGGCTTCCCGCTGAGCGGGGAGCCGGATTCGGGACTCGATTCCAGGACCCCGGGATCATGACTTGAGCCTAAGGCAGATGCTTAACCGACTGAGCCACCCAGGCGCCCCTCTCTCAGCAACTTTCAAATATACAATACAGTATTATTAACTGGGGTCATCATGCTGTACATGATCTCCCCATGACTTATTTATTTTATAACTGGAAGTTTGTGCCCTTTTTGCAACCTGAAATTCACAGCCCAAACTCCTCAGGCTGCTCATCTTTCAGGATCCAGTTCAAAGAGCATCTTCTGTGTGAAACCCTTCCTGGCTTCTCTGGGTTCCAGGAACACCTTATACAACTCTCTGTTGTGACACTTAATACACTTTGTTTTGTCCTGTTTTTCTTTACTCATCTCTCTCCCAACTAGCCTTCAAATTTCTTGCCAAATGAGTCTTGGCATCTCCTCAGCCCAGCATAGTACCAGCACACTGTAAGAGCTCAATAAATATTTGATGATAAATAAATGGGGTGAACAAGTATTTATTAAATCCAAATCGATCAACTGATAAGGTAATGAATGAAGTAATTGTTAACAATTCCATATATTGACAAAAACCACAAAATATTAACAGTCGCTAACATTTGTGCACTGTTTGCTGACTGTCCTGGGCTTCTGTGCTCCATCCTTCACGTAGATTATCTTATTTCATCCTCACAACTACCCAAGATGTAAGTGCTATTATAACACCCATTATACAGATAAGAAAATGGAGGCATTATGCTAACATCTTTAAGAACTGGATCTCGGGGTGCCTGGGTGGCTCAGTTGGTTAGGCGACTGCCTTCGGCTCAGGTCATGATCCTGGAGTCCCGGGATCGAGTCCCGCATCGGGCTGCCTGCTCAGCAGGGAGTCTGCTTCTCCCTCTGACCCTCCCCCCTCTCATGTGCTCTCTCTCATTTTCTCTGTCTCAAATAAATAAATAAAATCTTTAAAAAAAAAAAAAAAGAACTGGATCTCATCTGGGATCTGTATATTCTACTCAGCAATAGAATTCCTCATTCCTTGGGCCTTCCACTTGCCACAGGGGATGTGGTGGCTCTTGACAGTTGGGAGGAAGGTGTGATCAGCTCTGCTTGTCTCTCTGCTTCCCTCCTTCTTCCCCGTGTCTTCCATTAACAAGGAAATGATGTCCCATGCAGTCCTACTGGCAAGTGCCACATTGGAAAGCGCCTTTCCTGATGGGTAAAGCCTCACTGGAATTGGCCAGAGTTCCCTACTCCTCTTTTGAGTTCTTTCCCTTGCTAGCTGTAAGGTGTAGGATGTGGTGGAAATTGAAGTGAAATGACAAGGAGTTTTCTGCTGCGTCTGAAATGTACGTATCTACCTTGTTGTGAGGACTACACAGGACTTTACATACCTTACCCTCTTCAGTCCTTACCCTACCCTGTGAAGCAGGTTTCTTCATCCCTCAGCGTACACGGGAGCCACCTGAGATTCCCAGAGGTTTAGCAATTTGCCTAACGTCCTAGAAGCTAGAAGCAGAGCCAGGATTTGAACCTCCAATCTGATGCAACTCAGCAAATATCTATGGATCACCTCTGTTTGGAGGCGCCATCCCCTTCCCACACAGCATGTGGCCACCAGTACCCGTTAATGTCGAGGACGTGGCCATAATCACCGTCTCTGGCTATTGGTCAGGGTATCCTTTAAAGCCTGTCATGGAGGCAGTTTTTTAATCGACCTATTTAAAAAGTCACAGTGCTAAAAAATAAAAAAAAGTCACAGTGCTTGCTGTGGCAGCACATACACTAAAATTGGACCTGTACAGGGAAGACTGGCATGGCCCCTGGACAAGGATGGCACACAAACTCATGAAACGTCCGTATTGTTTCAAAGAGCGCACTTGCTGTGGTGAGCGCTGGGTGCTGTGTGGAAGTGTTCAATAACCATACTGTACTCCTGAAACTCATATTACACTGTATGTTAACTAACTGGAATTAAAATAAAAACTTTAAGAAAGTCACAAAGATCCAATTCATCGGCGGAAAATTAGCAAAAATTCGAGACTGAAGCCATGGATGACAGTGGGTAAGATGAGCAGCGTCTCTAGTTAGAAAAACCCCACATCTCTCTCCTGACTTCTGCCCTTCTTTTCTGCTCGCTGGCAGCTCCCGGGCTCCTAGTTTACACGCAGGCACTTCTGTTGACCTGTTCATGATGGGTGGTGATAAGCTCTTACGAAATGATGCACCAGTGGGAGAGAGCAGATCCAGAGTCCACGCCCGCACTGCTTGCTTTGTGAAATTCCAGACTGTTCAATCGGCTCTACCTCAGCCTAAGAACTCCGGATTCCATTTTTCTTAATGACTTTCTCCTCCTTAAATGCCTACACAGTTATCTTTGAAGAAGGAGAAAAAGAATAGATGAATCACTTGCAGGAAACAGGGGGCAGAGACATGTGGTTGGAATGGCAGATGGCTGTGTGTGTGGGCACATCGCTGTCTCTGTTGTTCCTTCCACCACCCTCTGGAAATGAAGCCTTTGGAGAGTACATTCATTCCAGAGTGGGGGCTGCGCCCGCTTTCAGGTGCTGACATGCAAACCCACATCCACACGGCTTCTTCTCAGACATCGGAACTCCGGGGACAGTAGAAAACTCAGGCTCTGGCCCAGATTGGACCATTCATCCTCTCCTCCAAGTTTTGACATTAAACCTTCTAAAGATAAAGTAATAAGCTACATATAATTAGTGGCAACGGATTTCTCATGCTGTCTTTTTTGTCCTGCAGGATATGAAGTAAGTACATAAATATTCTTCCTATGTGTCACAGCGCAAGCTCCTGACCTCATAAGGGATTGGCAAACGCCTATAGGGAAGCTAGAGGGAGATTTACATTCAGATAAAATAGGCATTAACCAGGAGAACACAAAACTGTTCTTGGTGGGGCTTTTGGTGGTGGGGGCGTGAAAAGGACATAAAGATAGTGTCCATGTGTTACTCCCCTTAACAAGTCAGCTTCCTGCTGTATGTATGGAGATGTCACCAACCGTGGTTGTTTCCCTTGGATAACAAATAAGTTTCTAGAATCCCAAGTATTCAAGAGAACACACAGTTTGATACACTGTTTTTCAGAAGGCTTCATGGAGGCCCTCCTGTCACTTCTACATAAATTCCCAAGTGTCATCTGGATGTATATGCTAAGATAAGTAATTGTTATTTTATTTTTAGATGTATGAAACTCACTTCACTGACAGACTCTTAAGAGAGTCCTCAGTCACTGCCATCTGCCCTCCCTACCGCAGACCCATATGCTACAGGACCTTGTTGTAAGCACACAAATGTGCAGAAAGATAAGAGTTTGTCACCTTTTTCCTTGGTGCATTAGAAGTTTTGGTAAAATATGCATCTAGAAGTCGAAATATATTCCTGAGCACAAATTAAATACTATCTGGAAACAAAGCATTGAGGTTAGCAGTTTTAAAATTAATGAACACTCCTTTAAAAATTAACGTTATAATACAAATCATCTGATTAAGAATGAGTAAACTCAGTCCAGAAACCAATCTGAATAGCCATAAAAAATATTTCATCAATCATAAATCCCATTAATAACAGAATTTCTACCCCTATACTCATTATGATTTGATGACTCATTTATCTGAAAGTCGTTCATCTTAACCTTCACGAAAGCACTAATTCTTGAATCCTGAAATGCTTTAAAATTATCTTCCGTAATTTTAAAACATGACCATACTGGACTAATTTTTGTGCCTTTCAACATCCCCCCAGTCCCACCTGATCCCTGGGCTTCGGCCTCCTCCTGAATGGACAGACTCCTGAGGGTGCAGCTTTGGAAAGACCACATCTCACCTGCTGCATCAGTAGCCAGGGGCTCCAGGACCCAGGTCTGAGCTGATGAGGCTCTTGGACCTTATGGATGGCCAATCCCCTCCCACATCTTCCAGGCAGCTCAGCACCATCTCCCTCCTGGTGAACTGCTTCAAGGTAACTTGTAGGACAAGCAAGGAAGTTCGCAAATTTCTTTGTGAAGTATTATCAGTTCCTTAACACACCACCTGGTATCTGCATTCCTTCCTTCCTGGCTTTATTCTTTTTCTCTCATTTTTTGAAGTCTTGGGATTGCACCTTCCAACACAGTCTTAAGAAGAGATCTTTGCCTCAGGTTTTATTTTTTAGATAATTTGACTAAGACAATGAGTTTTTTAAAAATCACATGTTATATCTTCAATCTGGCCTCCTGCCTACAGTCTGTTTTCTTCCCAGTTAGAATGATGAATGGAGATCTATAATCCCTGTTAAGGTTAACTAGAGCTGCTCCAGTGAAATGTCTCTGGGTTGAGAATATGTTTCCTAAATCTCATCTAACTTTCCTCTAAGTGAGTTTTTTTCTCACCAAAATAGGATTGGATATAGTAGCTCTTTGCTCAGATTGACTGCTTCTGCCCAGCTTGGTGTGGAGAACCAGGACAACAGACAGTGGCCTTTCCTATATCCACCCTGCTATTTACAAACCTACCTCCTGATTGCCGTTTTATTGTCTCTGATGCTATCTTCTACCTTCATGGAGTCCTTACCTCCCTTCTCACTTACAGCGAATTCCTCCTATGTACTCGTGATAAAGCCAGTTCAAAGTAATATTCAAAATCCCTTTGACTCGGGATATTCTGTTTTGTGTAAAATATGTGTCTTTTAATCAGCAGCTAAACAGCATCAGCTGCCAAGAGCAATGTGGTACGTGGGGATTGTAAACAAGGCACTTCGGTGTCACAAGTCTTTCCCAGACTGAGAAAGAGAAGTCAACGGACTTTTTCACTTCTCTGTTTAATGGGCCAGATCATCTCTCATGGAGGGGGCTGGGGGTGAGGATAAACGCTTTTAGATATTTGGTAGTATCACTCTTCCTGCCTGAGCAGGAGGAGGGTACTGTGAATGCCTGGAGAGTATATTAAGGCTGTTATTTTAATGAGTTAAAATTCCTTAGAAGGTTTGCATAGATAATAATGGCTGAGGCAGAGTTTAAGACAAACAACCTTTCTGGGATTAAAACTAAACAAAAACCAGGGCTCCTTAACCCTGAGCAATTCTAAGGAGTGAGAGCAGTTTTAATTACAGCATGAGATTTAGAATGAGTTGAGAAGGAAAAGTCAGGCATCAGGGAGTTTTGTATCAAAATGTGCTTTGGGATTATCCAGTGCCTCTACATGTTTTCTGTTTGAAACCAATGATTGAGGGATGCTTGGGTGGCTCAGTTGGTTAAGTGTCTGCCTTCGGCTCAGGTCATGATTCCGGGGTCCTGGGGTCGAGCCCCGTGTTGGGCTCCGTGGTCAGCAGGGAGTTTGCTTTTCTTGCTTCTCCTTCTGCCCCTCCCTTGCTCTCTCTGACAAATAAATAAATAAAATCTTTAAAAAAAAAAAGAATTTATTCTGCAGATATACTCACGCGTAAAGGGGATAAATGTGTAGAAGACTATATTCATTGCAGTCACTACTTGCAATAGCAAAAAAGATTCTGCACAACCTCAGTACCCATCAATAGTTAGGATCAGGTAAATAAATGATGCGTGCCCACACAACGGAATACTATGTAGCCATTAACACGAATGAGGAAGCTCTATGTTTTCTGATACGAACCCATCTCCAAAATGTGTTCAGTGAAAAAATCAAACTGCACCCCTGTGTGTTTAGTCTGCCACCATTTTGTAATGAGAACATCAGTAATACTAAATGTATACGCTTATATATGTGTAGACTCTCTCTGGGCAGCTACACAAAAACTAGTTAACAGTGGCTGCCTCTAGGGAGAACTAGGTAGCTAGGAGAGCCTACCTTTACTATATATCCCTTCTTTCCTTTGGAATTTTATTCCATGCACAAGTTATTACCTGTCCATATATAACTCAATAATGCTTTATTCTTTAAGAGAAGAAAAAACTCTGTAACACGTGCAGACATTTGAAAGAGGGCTCTCATCTAATGCATGGGAAAACTACATTCTGTAGTTCCAAGTCTGCTGACGGTAGCATACCCGTTGTTGTTTTTTTAAAATAGACTTTATTTTTTAGGGCAGCTTTAGGCTTATAGCAAAACTGACCAGGAAGCACAGAGATTTTTTTTTTAAAATATATATATATATCCCGTCCCCACACATACACAGCCTCCCCATTATCCACATCCAGGACCAGCATGGTACATTTATCATAATTGATGAGCTTATACTGACACATCATTATCACCCAAAGGTCATAGTTTATGTAAGGGTTCACTCCTGATGGTATACAGTGTATGGATTTTGACAAATGCACAATGACATGTATTCACCATTGCAGTATCATACACGATAGTTTCACAGCAGTAAAAATCCCCTGTGTCCCTCCAGTTCATCCCTCCCTCCCTCTAACCTTGGGCAGTCACTTGATTTATTATCTCCATAGTTTTGCCTTTTCAAGAGTGTCCTATAGTTGGAATCACAGACTATGTAGCCTTTTCAGATGGGCTTCTTTCACTTAGCAATATGCTAAGTTTCTCCCATGTCCTTTCATGGCCTGATAGCTCATTTCTTTTTAGTGCTGAATAATATTCCATTGGATGAACCACAGTTTGTTTATCCATTCACCAACTCGAGGACATCTTGGTTGCCTCCAAAGTTTTGGAAATTTAGAACAAAGCCCCTATAAACATCTGTGTGCAGGTTTTTGTGTGAACACGTTTTCAACTTTTTGGGTAAATACTAAGGAGGGCGATTGCCGGATCATACGACCAGAGTATGTCTAATTTTATTAAGAAGTTGCCAAACTGTCTTCTAGAGTGATTGCACCATTTTGCATTCCCACTAGCAATATATGAGAGTTTCTGTTGTTCCACATCCTCACCAGCTTTTGGTGTTGTCAGTACTGTTCTGGATTTGGGCCATTCTAATAGGTTGCTAGTGGTATCTCATTGTTGATTCAACTCACATTTCCCTGATGACATAGGATGTGAAGAATCTTTTCATATGCCATCTGTAGATCTTCTTTGGTAGGTGTCCATTAAGATCTTTGGTCCATTTTTAATCAGGTTGGTTCATTTTCTTTTTCTTTTTTTTTCTTTTTAAGATTTTATTTATTTGAGAGAGAGAGAATGAGAGAGAGAGCATGAGATGGCGGAGGGTCAGAGGGAGAAGCAGACTCCCTGCCGAGCAGGGAGCCCGATGCAGGACTCGATCCAGGGACTCCAGGATCATGACCTGAGCCGAAGGCAGTCGCTTAACCAACTAAGCCACCCAGGCGCCCAGGTTGGTTCATTTTCTTACCACTGAGTTTCAAGAGTTAGGTAACAGTCCTTTACCAGATGTGTCTTTTGTAAATATTTTCTCCCAGTCTGTGGCTTCCACATTTTTTTTTAAAGAATTGAATGTAAACTTTGAAGACTGAAACAAATTATCAAATGGCTAAGTTAGTAACAAATGGATAAACTTTTATTATTTTCCCTTTATAACTGATTCTTTGTTGTTAGCACTGCCATGTTTCTAGATGTTTCCTGGAGCCTTTGTAGTAAAGGAATCTAACAACTAATGGACGAGCAGGTGTAAATGCAGACTATGATACTATGGTATTTCAACTGCCCTTAAAATATGATCTAATTTGTGTAAGGATTAAAAATTCTTCTTCTGTAATTTGTAATCTCTCAATTTCTTCATGAGGAATTTTACCAGTAAGCTTTCCAAGAAGTTCACATTAAAAGAGAATAAATGAATTAGAATAATTTACTGTACCAGAGCAAGTATTTCATTAGAGAGAATTTATCATTTATTACTTAGGTGAAGGTACCTCAGGAAGTAGCATATATTATCTTCTCTTTATGTGTTCCTGGCATGTCTCCTCACTCTATCACTCTGTAACCACTTAGTTGCCATATATAAAGTGAAGGACTCTGGATGGGAGGACTCTCACGTCAGTCATCTAACATGACCATCCTTTTGGATCTAGAATTTTGAACTGTCCTCATAGCATGCCAGATGCTACCTTTGTAATATTCTCTCTTATGTCACAATCCCATGTGTGGAGGGGAGTGTCCCCATGTGATTTATCTTTTTATCCCTCAGAATACCTTGCATCAACTCGCAGGTATATTGAGCATGGATTTTTTAAAAGGTAGAAGACAAAGTGATTTTGGCAAAATTTAAAGCATTTTCAGTCTGTAGTGCTTTCTGTGATAGACGCCCGTGTTACTTTTCCAAAGAGAAGAGAGAGTTCCGGTGTGGTCCAGGGCAGTGAATTGGAGATTTAGTTCTGAGAAAGGGTCAGGTGGCAGATGGAAAAGGCATGACCAGGTGCCCTTAGCTTTGAGGACAGACTCCAAGACCTAGAAGGCGAGCACAATCTGAAAGCCTTATCCCAACTCTCCACTTAAGTGACTGTGTGTAACTCCATCTCTGAACATCGATGCTCCCCACCCCCACTGCTGCAATAGGAACCATAGGAGTAACACTCCTTAAACTCTTGTTTGTAATGAAAAACAATGAGGTGACAGACTTTCTTTACAAAATGTCACTTTTGCAACCAAACATGTTGCTGTGACATTTTCACCCTAAAGGTGATGGACCCTTTTATCAGAAATACTACTTCCTGGGTGGTGAGCACCTGAAACTTCTGCAGCCTCCTCCCTCCGTGGAGTGTTTCTGAGGCTTTCACTCAGCTTTCTGCTTTTCTGTGGGGCTGGAAAATTTTTTTTAAGTAGGCTCCACGACAGGGCTTGCACTCACGACTCTGAGATCAAGACCTGAGCTGAGATCAAGAGTCAGACGCGTAACCAATTGAGCCACCCAGGCGCCTTGTGAGGCTGGAATTTTTATAACAAAAAGTAAGAGGCAAAAGGCAGTTTTTCTCCTGGAGCAGAATTATACCACTGGCATTTAGAGTAACACTGTCCCCTCTTTCCTGGCTACAATTATAAGCATCTCACATACCTCCCTATGTGAGGTAAGGTAAGTATTTTGTCATCTTCTATTAATAGGGAGGGATTCTGAGTCACAGAAGGGCTAAGTGATTTTTCTAGCCCCAGAAATAAGAGGAATAAAACGAAACAGGATGATGAGTACGTTATTTTAGGAACGTGGTGGTAGCATCATTTTCATGGACAATTGCAACTGCTTCCTAATTGGCTTTCCTGCCCCTGGTTTTTCTCCCCCCTGCAGTCTACTCACCTCTTTGTTATCAGAATCATATTCCGAAGTCATGTCACACCCTTGTATAAATATCTTTGATGACTTCTTGCTGCCTAATGAAAACTTCCGAACTCCTTAGCATAGCATCCGAAGTCCACTTCCATCGGGCTTTAAACTACCTTTCTTACATTCTTTGACGCTCTGCGCCCTCCATACAGTTGTCACGCATGCGCATGGCTCCAAACCTTTGCTTCATCTCTAGTGCCACCTGTCTCTCTAGCCTAGATTGCCTTTCGTCTCCTGTCCCTCTGGGATGAGGGAGAGGGCAAATCTGCTTATCCATGGGGATCTAACTCAGATACGGTTTTCTCTGAGACACTTTGCAACACCCAAGGCCCATGAACCATTTCCTCCTTTTGCTCCCTCCCACAGCACTTCCTTTCTGTTGCCATGATCATATTTATGGTTACATTCTAGCTACCTGGACAGGAGTCTAACCTACCCAATCAGACCGCCTTTTAGTGACAGCGGGGTCTGAAACCTGACTGATTTCCACATGGCCTAGCAATTATTTCAGTTCCAGACACACGACTGGTGGGTGCTCAAGAACCCGATGCCGCTTTCAAGAGAAACCTTCTTTTAGGCAAATCCACAGGCAGTTTGGGGTACAGTTTCAGGCCTCATGAATAGAGTTTTCAAGGACAAGCAGATTAGTTATGTTTAACACTACATTCTTCTGTTATGAAGTTCTGATGTTTGTGGGGAGAGCATGCTATTTGATTCCGGGTAACCAGCCGAAACATTTCTGTACTTCCTGACTAGAGCTGATGGGCGAGCAACATGGCTGTCTGGGATATCATTGGGAGCTTTCCAAAGTCTGGACCACCCGTATGAGCCACTCCTGGCTGCTAGATTGCAACAGTTGCCTGGGCCCCTCTCTAGACAGGCCTCTGGACTGAGAGCAAGTACCTCCAAGGTGTTTCTAAACATTCGAGACCCCTGGTCTGGCTGGAAACCTCTCCCGAGGCAAGGGGATTGATGGGGCACGCATGTTGTGGATCCGTGCAAGCCAGTGGTTCTCAGCTTAGGTTGCATATGAGAATTCCCTGGTGGATTTTTGAGACCCACCAACACCTGCCCGCCCCCCTTACATCATTTAAATCAGAACTACTGAAGATGGGATTTGGGCATCTATGCTTTTTTGAAACCTCTCCTTCTGAGCCAATTTGATGGTAGAATAAATGTCAGATTCCTTTGACAAAAATCATAGGTCTCTAGTGGTTAGAGCTCCCATTTATGTTGCACTCCTCACTGCACTCAACCTCACTCTCACTGTAGAAGTAAATCTCATACCAAATTTAACAAGTAAAAAAAAAAATATGTTTCAGCAGCTCAGTACAGTTATGCAAACTGTGTGTGGCTGGGAAAGGTCTTTCCCTCTACCCTCAGTGCTTTGATTAACAGCATCCTGCACGAAAGGGCCATCCCAAAGGAAAGGCAGCAGTACTCCAAAATCAAAACCAGTGGGTTTTGTAATCTCATGGGGGCAGGATCCTAGGGGATATGGGGATGTTGGGGGAGGTCACAGGACCCAGGGCTGGAGGCCACCCACAAGTAGGTGGGCTGCCAGATCGAGGGTCCTATCACACTTCCTCTAACAATCACCAATTTCAGCAATAGAACTAATTTTTTTAGAACTAATTTTTAAACACTTCTTACCCTAAGCTGAAACAACAACAATAACAAAAACAAATGAGCTCCTCTGGTCACTAAGCAGAAGGTGTTGATACATATTAAAGAATGTCCCAGCTAAGTATCCACTCCCTCAAGCATTAGAGTCCTACAGTTCTTAGTTACTTTAAATTAAATTACCATAAGGACAATGGAACAGAAGTCAGAGAAATCCCATCATAAAGGCTTTTCCCCTGGGAACTGGTTAGGCAAAATGTCGGAGAGAGGAAAGGGGGGAAGAGTGGGCATGACTTAGCAAGCATTTAGACTTTTGGGGTTTGGGTAAAGAATCTAAAAGTTCTGGTAGGTCCGGAAAAACCTGATGGGAATACATCAAAAGATGCACGCTCGTCAGATGGTTAACAAAAATAACCTTGGAATCATACACGTGCAAAAATCACTACAGAAACTGTGCTAAGCAGCTGGTCTGCTTACTTAGGGCTAGGAGTGTTTCCATAATGTGTCCTCTAGCAGGGCATCCTTCCCCCACGAATGGAAGATTCCTTTCCATTTCACAGGACAGTGGCTCTCGTACCTGGCTCGGACCCACCCCCTTTTCCTTCCACCTCTGAAAAGCTCCTGCTGGGCAGGAAATCAGAGAAAGGAAGGAAGTTCCCATAAGATGAGGTTTCTTTTTATTATTATTATTTTTAAAGACTTTATTTATTTATCTGAGAGAGAGCGAGCACGTGAGCGTGCAGGAGGAGGAGGAGCGGGGGTGGAGGGGAAGAGGGAGAGGGAGAAGCAGACTCCCTGCTGAGAGCAGAGCATAGTGCGGGGCTCCATCCCAGGACCCTGAGATCATGACCTGAGTCCAAGTCAGATGCTTAACAGACTGAACTACCCAGGTGCCCCAAGATGAGGTTTCTTAGATGTAAGGAGGTCTTAAAAGCATAAGGCCCCAGTACATAAATGGGTGTTCCCATCAGAGACAGAGAACCCAGATTACTGAGAGAGAGTGGTTACATCGTTTGGGCGATAAATTCCCAAGTCCCCTCTTGCAGAACATGAAGTTAACAGGACTGGCTTGAGGGGCACCTGGGTGGCTCAGTCGGGTTAAGAATCGGACTCTTGATTTTGGTCATGATCTCAGGGTCCCAGGATGGAGCCCCGCATTGGGCTCTGCGCTCAGTGCAGAGTCTGCTTGTCCCTCTCCCTCTGCTCCTCCCCCAGTGCGCTATCTCTAAAATAAATAAATAAAATCTTCAAACAAACAAACAAACAAACAAACAAACAAACAGGACTGGCCTGAGCTGACAGTGATGGGGGGTGGGCTGGGAGACATGTTGCCCCTTCAGCAGGTCCTAGACTCTGCTAGGAAATTCCTCGGAAGCAAGCAGCAATCTCAAGGTCACCAATTTATCCAGGTCTTGACACATTGAGAAACTGTAATTTCTGGGGGGACTTACATCACCAGCGAAGGGGATGGTAAAGCAATTGACTCTTCTCTAAAATTTTATTTTTCAAAATCTTGTATGGATAGTTTTTCTATTCCTGAGAATAAACTAACACTAGTGTTTTTTACTATATAATCTCCTTTCAGCAGGGTCAATAAATATTTATTTATTAAGAACTCTCTGTGTGTGTGTTAATAATAAAAACAGGTAACTGTCAATGAATTATTATTGTTTCAGGACTGCTCCTACCCCTTTACAAATAGAAGTCATCTATTTCAATAGCCCTTTAATATAGTATCCCCATTTTACAGATGAGGGCACTGAGGCATAAGGAGATTATATGATTTCCCTCAGAGTCACAGGATTAGAAAACTGCTGAGTCAGGATTAGACTCCAGGTTGGTCTGACTCTGGAACTCCCAGTCTTGAGCAGCAAAATAAAATTTAACAAGTTATGTCCCCGGGGTTCCCTCAATATATTTTGGAGGATCTGCAAGTTCTTAAATTCGATAAATTAAGCTGAAGCATGCCTTCTATTGTGGACACGCACAATCATTTTCCCTGATTGCTGAGGCAAAAAGGGCTGACAGGAAATAGTACCTACTTAGAAAAATAATCCGTCTCTCTTACACAACAGCTATTTGTATTGCTCACACCTGCGTAAATAAAGGAACACAAGATAAGGAGAAAAGTCACCAGAGGAACTGTGGCCCACACAAGGAGGCACAAGGCAAATATTCCGCATGTAGATGCAGCATGGCTAATGCCCAGGGAGCATCCATGATGCTTCATGACATGACTGAGGAGCTTCTGGAAAGATGACTACATATAGCTCCTTGCCTCCCTGGAAGGCAATGTAAGCCTAATTTCCCACTGAAGATATTGCTGGGCTTTGGAAATAATACAATGGGAAGCATTGTTCCATTTCCAAACAACAATGACAGTAACAAAAAATAGTTAAGTGGGGTTGGCTGTACTCACAGATGCTAGCTTCCTGAGGACTTCTTACATATACATTTACATATGCTTTTAGATTTCTTACTTTTTGAAAATAAAAGATACGAGGGAAGAATCAATGAATGTTTCCCCACTGGAAGGAAAGGGATGAAAGCATCCGAAAAAAGAAATCAACATTAGTATCTTTAAATGAATTTGTTAGAGCGTCTAGCTTCAAAGGAAAATTCTAGATGACGTCTCTATGGGCTCCTGAATGTACATTAATGTGCATTCCATTGGAAAAATACAAGAAAGTTGATGAAGACCATAGTTTTTAAAAGCTTAGCCTGGTCAGGGCCAAGGTCTGAATTTCACGATAGTTTATATTTTTCTTCAGGTCCTATCATTCTGGCAAGGTGTGACGGTGCCATCTCGTTTATAGGAAAGCTCCAACCACTCCCTAGATGTGACAGTGGCTTTGTCATTCTGGCTCTGCTGCTGTCTAGCTCCCTGTTGGTTGCTGTCTAATCTGGCCCGTCTCTCCCCCAACCTCCACATTGTTTGGGACAATCATTAGCCTGTGCTTAATAAATTAGACCCTGCAGCTCCTCACCAAAGGGCAAGCTGTTCGACAGCAAACCAGGGGCTCATATTTGAAACTCCCTTGGGCTTTCCCTCTGCACAGCCTAAAATGTGCAGAGGTGTTTCCTATTGGCGGTCCTTTGGTCCTCTTGGGTTCCACGGTTTCTGCTGCTCAAACATAACTTGCTGTCTTTTTGAGGCACCTGTCAGGAGAGCTCAGCTCGAGTTTTGTGAACCCCAACTGCCCTTTAAGTCAGACTACGTCAAACACATTTCTCAACTGCAGTGAAATTCTGTTCTGAGATTTAGCGGCTCAGAAAGCCACTGGCTGTCAATTTGAAGGCTCCCTGGGACTTCTAAAAGGGAATCCTGAATATGTCACAAGACCACGTTTTAAGTCAGACCTTCTAAAACACGCTCTCCTTATTAGCGGAAAACTGTTCAACTATTTTCACATGATGTGTTAATAAATGTGACTGTATTCACAGAGATTACCCCAAGAGGATTAAAGGTCATGCTGACCCTTTTGGGTCTAGTAAATCGCAAGTGTCCTCAAAACACAGGAAAATTTCTGCAGAGTTGAAATGCTTCTCCAGTAGGCAAGCAAACATTCCTAAACAAAAGACTTACTTTTAAGGAGCTTTCCAGGGGGAAACATCTAATGAAAGAAGGAAGAATTGAAGCACGGGTGCTTGGGGGTATGCACACAAATACACACACATAGAGAAGTTAGGATGTAGCACGTTGCTTCTGTGCACTTATGAGGAGTAAGAGATGACCTGCATCGCTCTCCAGTCTGGAAACACAGTTCTCTGGACATGAATGATACCCTCAAGAGGGAACTGGGGCCTCCGGAAATGAGGCGGCCTGTGGTCCTTCCTGATGCTAGCTAGAACTCTTCTGAGCTTTTTTCCTGAGAGCCTGGGCAACAGGGCCAGGATGATGAGGTTCAAGGCAAGATCACCAGCAACAGGGAGTCAGCTTTCTGCAGGAAGGAGGCAGTGAGTTTTAAAAACATCATCTTTTGAATACTCACTTTGTGCCCTACCCCTTTTGTGTCTCTAGTCCTCCTTGTTCTGTAACGAAGGTATAGCTAGTCCTAATTTTACATACTGCTGAATTCCCTTCCTTGCTTTGTTTTTCTCCATAGCACTTTTACTTCCGAATATACTCTATAATTACTTTGTTTATTGTCTGTCTTCACTAGAATGTAAGCTTTGGCGGGGGATGGGGGTGTGGAGGTGGTATTCTTGCCCGTTTTATTCCCTGATTTTCTGGAACCCAGAATAAATGAGTGAAGGAATAAATGAATGAATGAATGGAGGCCCAGAGGAGCTAAGTGATTTTCCCCTATCAAACTACTAGTGAGTGGCAGAGCTAAGGTTGGAGCCTGGGCCCATGTGCTGTGCTGACACACTAGATTACAATGGCAGTTGTTAGGATTAGAATCTAAGACAAACTCTAAGGAAGAAAAATATGAAGCATTTAGGGAATGGTTGACTAATAAAGACGTGAGTGCAGAGAAAATCACCAGAGGTAAAAGGAGCAGGGAAATAAATCTAACTTTTGATCTTTGACATTTATAGGGAGGGTGCAACAGGATATGTGAAGCTGGAAAAGCCTGGTGGTCAAAATTCAAAATGTAAAACTGAGTCCTTTGACTTTTGGCAGGGAACCGTGCGGTGGTGCATGGTCTCCGTGTTACCCTATGAGACGCGTATGAGGTAATCCTTAATGGTCTGTACAGGGTCTGGCCTCAAATCCTGACTCCACTGTTTGTAACTGAGTGACCTCACGCAAATTCCTTAATCTCTGTGAATGGGGATGATTTACATGGGTTTTCTGAAGACTGACCAAAATTATGCATGTAAACACAGAAACTGAGATGTAGCCTTCCATGTAGTAAATGCCCAATTTACATATTATTTCTACTCTATCAATTCGGTGTGGCTGGAGAACAGGGTGTTGAAAGGGAACCAGTTAGGGAGAAACGAGAAGGGTGGCTGGGTACACAGTGTTAACCATATTAAAGGACTTTGACCCTGGTCTGTAACAGCACCTCCTTTGACAGCTAAATTGGGATGGCTTAAACTGCCTAGGGCAGTTCCTCCGAGGGCTTCTCTGTAGACAAGGGAGTTCCAGGCGGGCTGTTAGGCAGGCCTCAAAGGGCATTTAGATAAGAACTCAGAACAGTAGGCAGTTTGGGAATTCAGAACAGTAAAGACCTCAACAGCTAATAGCACATCTACATCATGCTAGGGCACTTCACCCATTTAACCATCACAGAGATCCTATGAAGAGAATATTTTCATCATCTTCATTAGGCCACGTGGAAGATGCCGTTCACAACGGATTTAACCAAGGGCACACGCTTAGGAAGTGACAGGGACACAATTTTAACCCTGGCCACCCCGTTGCAGGGACCCTTTATGCCTCACCTCTTAGAACCGAGTGGTCAGAATGCCATTTTGATCTGCAGTGAACCAGACTGCCGTAGGGTTCAGAAGCACGGGTCAAACTGTCTCTGTCTTTAGGTTTGAGAAGTGTTGCGAGTATCCTCCCCAATCTATGCCCAGGCTCAGGTAAGTACACTTTCAAAATAGCGAAGGAACAACCAATTTCCCTCCCTGTCTCTTCTGTTGGGAGATCCCGGGCTGAAAGATTTTGCTCTTTGCAGCTCCCCTGCAGGGCGTCCTGCCTCGCCCCCAGGCCCCAGTGACTGAAAAGTCTCGGGGTGGGAAAAGCCTGTAACAGGTGGGGGCAGATTGGAGGCGTCAACTCCGGCGCAGGCCTCCTCCAGTTGGAACTAGATGATATCCAGTGAAATATGGGAATTTTGTTCCAAGGGATGCCCAAAAAAGGCGCGGGGAGAGCGCGCGGCAACCCCCCCCTTCGTCAAACACGCTCCTCCAGGGGCGGCCTGCTTGCAGCAGAGCTCCAAAATTGGCAACCCGGGCCTCGCAGCCGCCTTTTTTTAGCCTACATTCTCCAAACCAGGGAAGAGGCGGGTGACTAAAAATGCAAATTGGAGCCGGGGCGTCAGCAGGCAGGCCCGCGGGTGCGGGGCGTCTGACTGGGGGAGACCCCGCGACCTCAGGTGCCCTCTGCTCGACTCGCGGTGGGCGCCGGGAGGGGCGCCGGGGGAAGACGCTCCCCGCCGAGCCGCTGCGCCCGCTTCCGCCTCCCGGGCGGCGGCGGGACAATGCGCGGCCTCTTTTCCGCCGGGGGTCAGGGAGGGGAGGCCGGATTAGGGCCCGCGCTTTCCGGCCGCAGGGCCGGCCCCCCCTCGCCCCCCCGGCCCCAGCGCCGCGCCGGCCGCACACAGGTGGTTTTCCGCTCGGGAGGGGCAGGCCCCGGCACTTTTATATAACAATAGAGCTCTGCGCGCCGGGAATGCGCCTCCTCGCCGCCGCGGGCCCCGCCCGGCCACGCCTCCATCCGGTGCCCGGCCAGTCCGCCCGGCGGCGCCTCGGCGGAACGCGGCGCGCTGGCCTGGCCGGCACTTCCCCAGTTACCTGCGGGCCCTGCAGAGCGGCGGCGACGTTCTCTGCGACTCCCAGCACTCCTTGCGAGCCGGGGGTCTCGACAGGCACTCCTCCTCGACCCTCACCCCCCCAGGCCGTGACGGAACCCCAGAGTCGAGCGTTTGGCTCCGCACCCCTCCGCAGGGTCGCCCAGCACCCCGCACCAGCTGAGCCCGGAGGCGGGGGTGGCGGGGTGCTAGGCAAGGAACGCACCGCGCAGGCGCGGCTGGTCCTCCGCAAGGGCCCGGCGACCCGCAGGGGAGGGGGTTGCCGGGGTGGGACAGAAGGCTCCCCTCGGTCGGGTCTCTCTGTGCAACGTGACCAATCGCCGAGCCTGCGCGAGCTCCCGCAAGCCTCGCCGCTGGTGAGGACAGCCCGCCAGGCTCCCGCACGCCCTAAATGCACCTAGCCCTTGCAGCCCCGCCAGACCGGCTCCTCTGTCGGAAGCCGAGCTTGCTGCCCAGAAATGATTAACGAGCGCAATCCCCCAGCGCGCGGTGGGTGACCGCGGGAAGGCGGAGGCGGGGGGGGGGGGGCACTTGGATCCCCGGAACAATGGCTCATAACGCCCCAGGCCGCTGGAGAGGAATAAAAGCATCGGACTGTCCAACCAGTTTGTTTCTGCAGGCTCCACTGTTTAAAAACAAAATAAAGTAATTTAAATGCTATTAAGAAAAAATCCTTTCTTCCTATTATCTGAACAACCAGGCATTTGTTTGTTTGCTTGCTTTAAAATGTTTCAACAAAATCCTAGTTTGTTTCGAAAGATGTTGGATTAGCATTTAACACCTCATCGGTCACTAAAGCCCAGGCAGTTCACCAGCCCCAACACAGCCTCAGCTAAAAGAACATCGGAGCAAACAGAGCTGGGCTTTTTAAACTGGCAAACAAATGCCACACACCGCCTAAAGGAGGGCGGAGGAGGGGGGTTAAGGCGAACTCCGGTCCAAATGAGTTTAAAGGGAATATAAAGGGAAAAAAAGCACAAGTTTTCTTAAAGCTAGCTTGCGAGCGCAGGCGTCACGAACAAGGGCTTTTGTGCCTGCTAATTGCACCATTTGTGCGCAAAAGTTCCGACGCAAAGTGTGAACTCTCAACAGAAGGAAACATGAGACAACTGAAGTGCCCTGGTTTATGTGCCCCGCTCCTCCTCCGCCGCCGCCTCCTCTTCTTTCTCCTTCCTCCCGCCGAGCCCGCTGTTGCAGCTTGTTTGCACTGGGGCTTATCCGGAGCGGAAATTCCTTTCCGTTTTTGTGAATGACAAACTCATTAACAATTCATCAACACAACCTGTTCCAGCCGGCCCGTCCCCACGGCAACAGCCCCTTCCGCAGCGCGCTCATTGGCTGGCCGAGAGAATGTATCCATTGAGACGCTCGCTGTTTGTATCCATTGAGGAGCTGCCTAGCGCAGGGGGTGTGCGAGGGCTGAGTCCAAGGGAGAGTGAGCAAATCGAGGTTTGAATAATTCGAGGAGAAAGACGCCCGGGTGGATTTGAGGTGCAGCCTTGAAGGGAGGGATTAGGAGCCGCTGGACTTTTTTTTTTTTTTTCCTTCCTTCCCTCCCCTCCTTAGTAGCAGGGAGTCCGAATTAATTGGATTTCATTCACTGGGGAGGAACAAAACTGTCTGGGCAGCTTCATTCAAAGAGATTCATTGACACCAAGAGCGAGCGGCTGCAGCCGGGAGCAGAGGGAACAGCCGGCTTCACTTCTGTCTCGCTTTCCCCAACCGCTAACCCGGTCTGGGAAGGGCAAGGTGGAATTAAACCCCCGCTCGCAGAGCGGCAGCTTCGCGCGGCGCGCTCGGCCTATGCCTGCCCCGAGGGGCGTCTGGTAGGCACCCGCCCTCTCCGGTAGCTCGACCCCCATGATAGATACGCTCAGACCCGTGCCCTTCGCGTCGGAAATGGCGATCAGCAAGACCGTGGCGTGGCTCAACGAGCAGCTGGAGCTGGGCAACGAGCGGCTGCTGCTGATGGACTGCCGGCCGCAGGAGCTGTATGAGTCGTCGCACATCGAGTCGGCCATCAACGTGGCCATCCCGGGCATCATGCTGCGGCGCCTGCAAAAGGGCAACCTGCCCGTGCGCGCGCTCTTCACGCGTGGCGAGGACCGCGACCGCTTCACCCGGCGCTGCGGCACCGACACGGTAGTACTCTACGACGAGAGTAGCAGCGACTGGAACGAGAACACTGGCGGCGAGTCGGTGCTTGGACTGCTGCTCAAGAAGCTCAAGGACGAGGGCTGCCGGGCGTTCTACCTGGAAGGTACGCGCCAGGGGAGTCCCGCGCGCGGGGCCGGGCGGGGGTCGCGGGGCTGTGGGGTGGGTGCGGGCGAGGCACGCGGACTGCCAAGGGCCCCTGCTGCGCTCGCCTGGCGCTTCTGAGTCGCGCTGCCGGGCTTGGGGGCCCTCCGCCGGCTCCCGGCTGCGAACCTCCGGCGTCCCGCACCCGCGAGCAGGCTGGCGCAGAATCCACCAGCTTCCGGCCACAGGCACGGGTTGTTTCTTTCTAACGAGTTGTCCTCCTGCTTACCCGTAATATCCTCCACCTGTCCCTGCGTTCTATCGTTGGATTTCGAATTACGATTTGCAGGACATTAGAGGTCACTGGGGGTGTAGATTGCATCCCCTAGCCCCTCAAAATATTTAGAAAAGTTGCCATTTTGTGCATTTCCGGATTTAAAAGAAGAAGGGTTTCCAGGGAAGGCGGGCCTGTTCGTTCCCCTCCCAAGGGTACCCATTTAAGTGTCTCTCTCTTATAATTGGCTCTGTGTGCAGGGGGTTTCGTAGGGTGCTATGGTGTTTCCTGCGCCCGGTTGCGGCTCTCACAAGCTGTGAAAACTACTACGGGATCTCAGGTTACACGACTGCTTTTCTCGTCTTGGCAGGTGGCTTCAGTAAGTTCCAAGCCGAGTTCGCCCTGCACTGCGAGACCAATCTAGACGGCTCGTGTAGCAGCAGCTCGCCACCGTTGCCAGTGCTGGGGCTCGGGGGCCTGCGGATCAGCTCCGACTCCTCCTCGGATATTGAGTCTGACCTTGACCGAGACCCCAATAGTGCAACGGACTCGGATGGCAGCCCGCTGTCCAACAGCCAGCCTTCCTTCCCCGTGGAGATCTTGCCCTTCCTCTATTTGGGCTGTGCCAAGGACTCCACCAACCTGGACGTGTTGGAGGAGTTCGGCATCAAGTACATCTTGAACGTCACTCCCAATTTGCCGAATCTCTTTGAGAACGCAGGAGAGTTTAAATACAAGCAGATCCCCATCTCGGATCACTGGAGTCAAAACCTGTCCCAGTTTTTCCCTGAGGCCATTTCTTTCATAGGTGAGACTAATGAACAGTCCTTCCTCAGACTTCTAAATGCAAAATTCCTAGCCATTCCTAGAATTTAAGCTGTTAATCTCTCTTGCTGCTTGCTAGCTTGTCGGAGTGCAGGTCTCTAATGTTACAAGGGGGTTCTTAATTCTGGTTTATCCTCTCACTAAGAAAAGAAAAAGTGCCTTTTTGACATGGCTGCAGACCACAGGTGTATTTGAAATGGGGTTTCTTGAGTCTTTGAATTCAGTCATTTGAAAGCAGGCTGTACATGATCAGACAACAGGATTTTCTCACAGTCTTTGGACTTGGGACCGGCTAGATGGAAGTAGTACTCACTACTGACAGGAATTTTAGCATTGCTTTATAATTTTAAAAGATCTGGGAGTTACTTTAGGACATGGGGTTAGTTGTTGGAAAGTGCTGTGAATGCTAGATGGTGTAATCCAGTTGAATGTTACTGTGATACCCGTTAACAGTGAGACAGTGAGGGTAACCTGAGCTCAGCAGGAAGGACTGTGGGCTGGAAGCCTGGAGAAGCGAATCTCCAGGCATTGTAATGCATTTCCTATTACAAAGGAACTCATTTTCAGGCCATGTCGACATCCTGTTCCTCCTAATGGGCTGTCCCCTGTGACTTCCCTCTCTCTTTTAAAATGCCTGAATACCTCCATTGTTAGGGGCACAACAGTTGGAGAATAATTTAATAGACCCTTGCAGTCTGCTTGTCTGTATAAAAGGCATTCAAGACCATATTGCAGGGTTTCTGGTATTCACATGCTGAGGCAAAGAATGCACACATTAAGGATTTTTTGTTGTTGTTGGCAGAAACTTAATACAAAAGCTCCCTTTTCAGAAAATATCTGAACTATGTAATTGTGCCCAGTGTACATGTTTTATCGCAATGATGCATCTGCTGCTGCTTGTGGGGCTCAACTGCCACATGCGGTTCTTTTTCTTTCTTTCCTTCTTTTTTTAAAATTCAGTTTTTAGACCGATCGTTCACAAAGAGTGGTTTTTGGTCTGCTGAAATCTTGTTTTTCTTTTTGTGTTTACAGATGAAGCCCGGGGCAAAAACTGTGGTGTCTTGGTGCATTGCTTGGCCGGCATTAGCCGCTCGGTCACTGTCACTGTGGCTTATCTAATGCAGAAGCTCAACCTGTCAATGAACGATGCTTATGACATTGTCAAGATGAAGAAATCCAACATCTCCCCCAACTTCAACTTCATGGGCCAGCTGCTGGACTTCGAGAGGACGCTTGGACTCAGCAGCCCCTGTGACAATCGGGTCCCTGCGCAGCCGCTCTATTTCACCACCCCCTCCAACCAGAATGTCTACCAGGTGGACTCCCTGCAGTCCACGTGAAAGGCCCCACATCCCCTTGGTGGGATGTGTCCATTCCTTTAGCCGTTTCTCTTGGCAGCATCAGCTGGGCTGCTTTCTTTGTATGTGGCCCCTGGGGTCAAAACGACTCCAGTTGTCTGTATTAGACAAGGTTCCCACATGTGGAATTGGTTATTATGATGGGAGAGATTTGCTCCGCTCTTGTTGGAAGACCAGAACATGCTATGTAGATCCAGGCCGTAGGTTTGCTCCATACCTACGTGTACAGCCTACCCATGCAGGGACTGGAATTTGAGGGTTTCCAGGTATATAGGGTAGGACCAAATGGTAGGGGTAGGAGCGTGTGTTCTTTAGGGCCTTGTGTGACTGTTTCCTTCTGCATCTGGAACTGACTCTATATTGTCTTCAGTGAAGACTGATTCAATATTGCATATAGAGGAGCCAAAGAGAGGTTTCAGCTCTGTATTTGTAGTATCAGTTTGCAAAAAATAAAAAATACAAAACAAAAATAAGTAATAATAAATAAAATAAATCTGATACTCCATTTGATTATTGTAAATATTTGATCTTAAATCACTTGACAGTGTTTGTTTGAACTGTGTTTGTTTTTTCTTTGTTGGGTTTAAAAGAAATCATCCAAAGGGAGAAAGAGCAGTATGCCACTTCTTAAAACAACAACAACAAAAAATAGAAACATTTGCTCTTTTCTAATCCAAAGGATATATTTGCAGCATGCTCAACTTCACCAACTCCGAATGACATTTTCATGGACACTTATCACTGAGACCTTGGTATGGTGCAGCCTTTAATCTCTTTCATATATCTTCCTTGTGATTTTTTTTTTCCCCCCTCTTAATGTAGTTTGACTATGCCTTACATTTGTAAATATTTTGGCTTGTGTTGTCTCAAAGGGGATATCTTGGAAAGACACCAAAATCATGGCTCACTTTTTTTTTTTTTTAAACATCAGCTGTGCTAAACAGTATATTACCTCTGTACAAAATTCTTCAGGGAGTGTCACCTCAAATGCAATACTTTGGGTTGGTTTCTTTCCTTTTTAAAAAAAAAATTTGTATAAAACTGGAAGTGTGTGTGCGAGCATGGGTCCCCGTCTGATGGATGAAGTAAGTGCATATGATTGTGGAAAGAGAGTTAGGTTGCTCCATATGTTCATGGTGTAAAGTTTTGAGCTGAAATTTATTATAAGAATGTAAAACCTTAAATTATTAATAAATAACTATTTTGGCTATTGAATGTGTGTGTTTTTTTTTTTTTTTAAATCTCTCCTTCATTGTACCTACATGTGAAATGATACTTTTAAGGAATCTTTGAGTGGGGGAGCGCCAGTGACTTGTAAAGTCCTGTAGGAACAGCGGGGCAGAGTTCCTGTGGTTTTAGTAACCCCAGGAATGTTTTTCAGGTGTAGTTTATGAAATTGATCTTTTGCTTCAAATAAAGATGACCTCATAGAACGAACTGCCTATTATGTGTCCCGACAATATTTTATGAATACGGTTCTGGCTTCTTTAAGAAAATAGTAATGCTCTTGAAGAAAATGAAGTCGTAGAGCATACCTTGCTCAGGTGTAAGGTTTAGCTGCTCATGACTGGTCATAAAGGGGGAGGGGGGTGCCAGAATAAGAAGACACTCACCATGTTAACCTCTCTCCTTCCCTGCCAGGGTCTTCTACTCAATAATACACAGGCCAGGGAGGACATAGGGATACTTCTCTTCCCAGTTTGTTTCCATGGCAATTCCACCTGCAAATTATCCTGGTGTCGGAATACCAAATGAATCAGGGATGATGACTTCCCCTTGCCTTTCTCAGACACGTGGCAAGGCAGAGCTAAGCTCATTGAGCCTGGATGTGGGCTTTAAAATTTCACGTTGGCACTTGAGATCACACTTTGCCAGTCCCTTTCTAATGTGCTTTGTGCTTCACTGGTTTAGAATGTGGGCCAGAAACCACTATTGAACCTATGTCAAGGTTATTTCGAACAGTGCCTTTCAAGGTAAAGGCTTAATACCCTGTCATTTTCCTTGGGACATCCCCTCTCCTTGTCCCAAGCGTAAAAATACACAAACCAAAACAAAAGGCAGGTGTATGAAATCAAAAGAAGTAGAACATACCTACATTCCAGGCTCTTTTCTTTTTTTTTTTTTAAAGATTTTTTTTTTTTTTTTTTTGAGAGAGAGAGAATAAGAGAGAGCAAGCACATGAGAGGGGGGAGCGTCAGAGGGAGAAGCAGACTCCCTGCCGAGCAGGGAGCCCGATGCGGGACTCGATGCGGGACTCGATGCGGGACTCGATGCGGGACTCGATGCGGGACTCGATGCGGGACTCGATGCGGGACTCGATCCCGGGACTCCAGGATCATGGCCTGAGCCGCTGGCAGTCGCTTAACCAACTGAGCCACCCAGGCGCCCCTATTCCAGGCTCTTTTCAAATGAACTTAGTCCCTTTACCTGCCTCGAGGAGAAAGAGGAGCTTTTCACCCACAGGGTGCAAGTTGAGATGCCAGGGGGATGGTTTGGTGATCTACGTTCTAGGAGGCAAGCGGCTCTGAGTTTAGAACAATCAGATCAAACCGTCCAGAGTGACTTTGAGCAACTAAGCGTGCATAAAAAGCAAACAGAAACAGTGCAGAAAAATACCAACTCAGTCTTTCCCATTTGGGTGCCCCAAGTCAGCCAGAGCTTAGAAAGGAGAAGTGGGTTGCAGTTCAACTTGGCTCGTGTTAATCCAGTTCTGAACGGTTTCCGCTCCTGGCATTCCCTAAACTGCCTGTTCAAAGCAGGGATTTGCAAGCAGAGTTAGCAATTTCCTGTCCAGCTGCAGCTCAAGTAGCTGTGTGCTCCCCCCGCCCCCTTTCTTTTCTCTGATTTCTTTTCTCTTTCTTTTTTTCTTTCTTTTTTTTCTTTCCTCTGGGCGGCGGATAATTTTAGTGCATTTCCTCTTTGTGGATTATCATCTCCTTTCCTCCTGGAACCTGCATACATTGAGTTCCTACTGCTCTGCCCCAGCCGACAGCTGGCCTCCCCAGCACTTCCTCTCGTTTCACTGTGGGTTTGTTGTTTGTCAGTCCACTTCTGAAATTAATAATGTTTTCTGGCCAAGTGCCACAAGCCATTACCACAAAGGGGAAGTAACACATATGAATAGCAGGAAGCCATGCAGGGTCACAGTGTGAGCTGAACCTGTGGGGGGAGCATAATTGAGCCTGGCCCATTCAGCAAGTGTCTGACAGCGATTTGGGGAGAAGGAGCGCCCCGCACTTAAGCAGCTCAAGCTGTGAAAAAAAAGTTTCCAATAAATTGGTAGCAAATGGTCTTTGTCATCAGTCTGAATAAAGGAGCGGGAGCAAGAAGAGTTTAGGGCCCCCATAAAGTTGCAGCGTTTGGGATTTCTGCCCCCCGTCTTCTGGCATATTGTTTCATAAGGCTGGTAACAGAGGGGTGCCTGCTTCCCTCTACGGCCACAAAAGGACTCATATTAAATGGGTGGTTTTTACGGTTTACTCAGGCCAGAAGATTCAAAGAGCTATTCTCTTGCTTTCTTTTTCTTCTATGCGAGGTGGAAGGTTCTAACTGACAGCATGGGCCCCCACCTCGCCCCGCGCCTGCCTTTCTCCTGGCCTTACCTCCATCCCTTTGGCGCCGATGTGCTTGCAGGGGCTGGGGAAGGCAGTCTTTCTGCCTCTTAGAGTTGGGCTCGCTTCCTGAGCGGAGCCTGCACGGTTACTAGGGAAACCTCTGCCAACAGCTGCAGCTCCCCAGCCCCCCTCCTCACCTGCTGTCCCCGCTAGTGGCTTCCTGAGGTCTCTTCCTCAGGAGAAAGCCTTACCTTTCCTGGCCGTCTGCAGGGGCCCTGGGTGGGGGTGGGGGGTGCTGCCTTTCCAGAGAGGAGGTTATCTTCAGGGTTCATGGGGCTCTAGGAGACTTAGGGAATGCACTGCTTCATGGGATCGACTAGTCTTGAGGTTAACAATCAGACTGAGAAAGGGTTATCTGGGGATAGAAAGATCAGCACAGCCTCCAAAGGAGTGAAAATTGGACTGGACCCTGACCCAACAATTAGGAGCCTTGAACTCTAGCTCTTGCTTTCTCACTCATGCACCGGATAGCCTTGGGCCAGTCACCCGACCTCACTAGTTTCTTCTTTCTTGTCTGTAAAATGAGAGCCTTCCCCTTTCATTCTAGGATTCTCTTATAATTCCAGCCTTCTGGTCATGGATTGGGACACTTGTTTGATGACAAATGAGGTACAGAGCAGGAGGAACAAGTGACATTTACGGAAGGTATCAGATACTGTACTTCGTGCACAATATCAGCTCATTCCATCCTCAGAGGAGCCCTGTGGGGTGGTTCCTATTATCATCCTCATGTTGCAGGGAGGAAACTGAGACAGAGAGAGACCAACGGCGCCTGAAGTCATCTAATGGGAAGTGGTAGAACTGAGCTTTGAAGCTTTAGCTCTTCTTGCTATAAACAGCAGTCTTTGCTCATCTTTACAAGGTCTCCTGATATAGACTAGGAAGTGGTGACCCCATTTTATAGCTGAGGAAGCGGAGGAAGCAGAGATTAAGTGACCTGCCAAATCAAACCCAAATTCAACAGTAAAATCATGAGAGAGCCACAGGGTCCCCCGCGGATATGTCACCAGAGAGTTGTGGCATCTGCCTGGAGGCTTCTGCCTTTTCTCTCTGTGGAGAACTTGCCCTATCTTGGGGCCCATGAGCACATAAATTACAAAACTGATTTACCTAAGGATCTCCAGCATGGCTAGCCTGCTGTCCAGTTGACCCAGACCCCTGCCCACGTACCCCTTTCAGGATTACACAGTGAACTGACCCCAGAGAAATTCATGTCCTCATTCTGATTCCTCCTGCAGGAAAGCTGGTTTGTGGGGGGCACACACACACACACACACACAGAGACGGAGAAGGAGGAAGAGAGAGAGGGGGAGAGACAGAGACAGGGAGAAGAAGGTGGGGGACAGAGGGGGAGACAGAGAGAGGAAGAGGAGAAGAGAGAGAGAGGAGAGAGAGACAGGGAGAGGGGGAAGAGACAGAAGAGATGGGGAAGGAGGTAGCGAGAGAGGGAGAGAACATACAGCAAGGTTTGCAGACTACGAGAGGCAAATTAGAAACCAGTGGAGAAGTGAAACACAGCAAGGGCAGGTTATTTGGTAGCTGGCTGTTAAGTATTCTTGAAAATTCATCCTAAAAAATCATTCTTCAGATTAAACTGCTTCAAAAGAATTGCTTTGGGTATAAATTTGTTTGCAGGTGCTCACACAGTAATAATCATCTTCCGAAAGATCCTGCAGACTTTCAAATACCCTTACTCTTGTGTTCTTACTGCAATTGGCCCTGAATCAGTCTAGTTCTGCAGTTGGGATCTTCAAACTTCTTTAAAGTCCAAAACTGATTTCCTAAGAGTATTTAGGGGCACAGAACAAAGTTCAAACAATCCACAAATATTTACTCAGGCCTTGATCTGTGTTGTACTGATTCGATGAAACAAGGTTAAAATAGAAGGCAATGGAAGACTTACCAAGCCCTTGAAGGCTGAAGGCAATCTCATTTTATCCCCCCTCCCTCTTTTAGAAGGAGGGGGGGAGGGGGGGCAGAGGGAGAGGAAGAGAGAGAATCGCAAGCAGACCCCACACCCAGCATGGAGCTGAAGCAGGACTCGATCTCACAACCCTGAGATCAGTGACCTGAGCCAAAATCAAGAGTCAGATGCTTAACCAACTGAGCCACCCCAGGTGCCCTGGCAATGTCATACTAAGTGTGATTGTTTAATCTTTCTGCTAGTGTCCCAAATCACAGCAGAACCCCCAAGGAACTATGGGGCAGGCCCTTGTATGTCCCTACGTGCTGCAATAGGCAAAATAACATTTTAGACATGGTATTTTACACAGGAGAGTATTAATAGGCCACATGTATGCAATTTGGCCCACCCACCTCCCTATTTTGTCATGGAAAATGCCTTTCGAGAGTGTAAGTGTATCTATCGCCAAAGCTTCTTAGGAGAAGTTTTGGACCACCGTATCTTCAAAAATGAACCCTCGCACACACAAAGGAAGAAAGAGAAAATATCATTCATGATTTGATAACATCCTAAAAAGCATCAAGCAAGTCTGAAAAAAGTTGCTTCTTCTAAGCTAGAATTCCCTCTTTACTGTTTTTGGAGACAATCTAGGTATTTATTAGATGAAGCATTTTTCGTTAGGTCCAGTGTAATTCCTACAGCAAATATTAACAGGAGAAGGAAGAAAGAGGAGAGGGCGAAGAAGGGGATTTGGGGGAGCACATAGCTCCCAGGACAATTACAACTAAGCGACTGAGCCACCCAGGTGTCCCTTACCAGGAATGCCCCTTTAGCTTATGTTCTGGTTACTATTGCTCTGCAACAAACCACGAACAAAACTGAGTGGTTTCAAACCATGACAATCATTTATTTTGTTCCTACGTCTGCATTGGAGCAGACCTCTGGAGGGAAGGCTGATCTCCGCTCAGCGTCTTATTATCTGGAGCAGCTCGACTGTGGGCCAGAGCCTCCATTTCCAACATGGCTCTTTCCCATGGCTGGCAAGTTGGTGCAGGCTGTCAGCTGGGAGCTCAGCCAGGGGTTAGGGCCAGGGACTCTGGTTCTTCTCCACGTGGCCTGAATTTTCGCACAGTACGGTGTCCGAGTTCTGTAGGTGAAACTCCCAAGTGTGAGAGCCAGGTGGAAACTGTATTGATTTTTAGAACCTGGGCTCAGAATTTACTTCTGCTGTATGCCAAGGTCTACCTCTGTTCAAAGAGGAGATGAAGCAGGGGCAAGATTCGGGAAGAGCACACGGGATGGGAAATATTGTTGCAGCCATTTGGGGAAAACACAGTCTGCCACATCCTTTGTGGAAACTGTTTGAATGTAAGACCATAAGAAGCAATAGTGAGACCCCCAATTAGTCTCAGGACCCCATCTTAAAAACATTATAGTTGTCAACAACTGCTGAAATTATTTTTCCAATCCAGCCCTTTTTTCATCTGCCTCTAACCTTCACAGCAGAGCGATACCATCAAAATAATCACTAAGATTGATCCGTAAAATAGAATATAAAATAGTTTTTGAAAAGAATATTAATGTTTTCCTTTTGGCAGAGAAAATGTTGTTTGAGATAGATCCACCAAAGTTATGGAGTGCGGTGGTAGTCCATTGTTTTCAAGCAAAATAGTACTCTATTGTATTTTATAGTATTCCATTGTAGTAGACCAACCTACTTGTATAGACGTTTGGGTTTTTTCCATTTTTAACTATTATAACCATTATGAAGACTTTGGTGTGCATACCCCAATGAGGTACATGTGTACATGTTTCCCTGGGGTATAAAAGAAGTAAAATAGGTATAAACTGTGTAGATCCCCAACTTCAGATAATGACTAATTGTTTTCAAGGTGGTAGTACCAATTCACATTACTAGCAACAGTATTTGAATTTCCGTATCATTCCATATTTTTGTCAACACGTGATACTGTCAGACTTTTTAGTTTTTACTTATCTGGCGGATGTGAAATGATTATTTATTATGATTTTAATTTTCGTCGTCTGATTCCTCAAGAGGGTGAGTCCTTGTCTTATGTGGATTGGCCAAAGGATGTTTTTTCTTTTTTTTTTTTTGCATAGTGCCTATTCAAATCTCTTGCCAAGTTTTCAGTTGAGTTATTTATGGGTTTTCTGGTTGATATAAGGAGTGCTTTGATATTCTAAAGACGGGTCTTTTATTGATTATATGTATTGAAAATATCAGTGCAATGCTTTTCAAACTTTGTTCCTTTGTTCCTCTCCAGGGAAGGGTGTCGCTGCATTTTGGGGCAGGTTGTACCCTGTACAATTCTAAAAGGCACCAATCAGGAAGGCAATGACAAAAATGCATGGCCAACCTGCATAATCTTACGTGGATGTCTTAGAGGCCTGTGGTTTTTGAATCAAGGGACTTGTGGCTAAAAAATGTGTGAAAACTATTGATTGAAACTATTTAATACACATGGAAACAGTGAGAGACATTGAGTTGAAAGGATAGCTACGTTGGATGATTTAGACTAGAGTGGGGCTGGTGTAGAAGTGTTTTGGGGTGGACTAAATCTTGAAAAGTTTGGAAGGCAGGGTGGTTTTTCACAGAGAAGCAAAAAGGACGCCAGAGTTGTAGGTGATGAATTGTGCCTAGCTTTGGAAGAGTGAAAGACAAATTCCTCAGAAGGCCTGGCAAAAGTATTTTTCAAGGTATAGAACAGAGAGCAAAAAAATAGAATGCTCAGGGCTGTGGGGGATGACATTTAAAGAGACTTTGCAGAGTGCAGAAATACTTGGGGTTTTGGTCAGCCTCGCCTCTCAGTTACATCCGGACTGGAAACACTCCAGTTCTTCCTTCCTGTGAGTCTTTCTTCTATGTATCTCCTTGACTACTCACACAGAACACTTCTCTTCAGACACTTCCGGTCACTAAATGTGTGGAGGTTTTTCCCACGTAAAGCAATTCTCTATGATGCCAGCTGGGTGTCCTACAATTTAATTCAACTCTAACACCATCTACATGGAGATGGTGTCCGATCCCACAGGTTAAGCGCTCAGTCCCCCAAGACTGCTTCAGATATCCACAGCAAGTAGCAGGTCCCCAAGTTACACACAACTTCTGTCCAACTTGGCTACAAATCAGAGGTGCCCATAGCCCTCTCCTCAGGTTTCATTAATTTGCTAGAACAGCCCACAAAACTCAGGGAAACGCTTATGTTTACCAGTTATGAAAGGATCTATTAAAGGATACAGACAAATGAAGAACTACGCAGCCAAAGAAGAAACAGACAGGGCGAGATCTGGAAGGGTCCCGAGTGCAGAAGCTTCTTTAACCACGGAGCTGGGATGTGTCATACTCCCGGCACCTACCTGGAAGCTCTCTGAACCCTAAACTATTGGGATTTTTCATGGAGGCTTCATCACACAGGCATGACGGATCATTAACTCCATTTTTTTTTTTTTTTTTTTTTTTTTTTTTTAGCCTTTCTCACTTGTCAGGGGAATGAGAGGTAGAACTAAAAATTCTAAGCTTCTAATCATGACTTATTTCTTTGGGGGACCAGCCCTCACCCAGCAGCCATCCAAGAGCCCACCCAGAGTCACCTCATTAGAATGAAAGACACTTCTATTACCCGGAAAATTACAAGGGTTTCAGGACTCCTGTGTCAGGAACTGGGACAGAGACCAATACATCTTATTAATCGCAATATCACACATCTGGTCACAGAATCCTACAGTTTCAGAGAGAATTAGGTTCAGAAGCTTAAAATAGGGAACAAAGACTAAAAAGACATCAAAACTAATGAGGGTTTATTGTCTTCTGTAAAAGTCAGGAGGTGGGAAATCCTGGCCTGGTAGGACACTGCATGGGATCATTTGAAACTCAAGCTTATTCTAGCTTTGATTCCCACAGTCAGAAGATGGTGGCTCCATGCTAGTCATCATATTCACATTTCAGTCAGTAGGAAGGAGGAAGGAGAGAAAGAGAGTGCACTTCTCTGTAGAGTCAGTTCCCTTAAAGAAGCTTTCTGGAAATCCTATACCTGACTCCTATTCTATGTACTCAGTGGCCAGAATTAGCCACATGGCCGTAGTTACAGAGGCTGAGGAGTATAAACGTTTAGTTGGGCATCTACTTCCCCTAATATAATTGAGGTTCTGTTACTTGGGAAGAAGGGGAGAATGAATGTTCGTTACCCACTTTCCTTCCTGGGGAGAACCCTACTCCCACCATACTGGAAGATACAGGACCCAGGCCAAGGCAAGAAGAGGGTCTCATTTTCCCCTCTCAGTGATTGGTTCAGGGATGAGACATGATTCAAATCCAGCCAATCAGATTACATTCTGGATTTTTTCAGGGAAAATATTTTCCTCTTAGAGTTGCCAAGTCCCCCATCTACTGAATTAGACCTGGGAATCTGGTTTTTGTTTTGTTTTGTTTTGTTTTGGCTTGGTTTTTGTTTTCAAAGATCCACGGGTGATTCTTTTGACTCATCAGTTTGGGAATTGCCAGATACGCTGTATGTATTAAACCAGTAGTTAATTTTATGTAGCATCTCCTGTCTTGGGGTCTACAAAGAATAGAATGAAAGGGAGCTTGCTGGATGTCTTTCATAACATGGACATCGAAAGGTTGAGCATATAGTTTAACTGCATCAGAAGTTATTACGTGCTCACTGCTATAGGCTCTCTTAGAGTTAAGGGTTTTTTTTTCCTAGTTTATTAGTAATCTGCTTTATAAAGTAGCATTTGAAAACATAAATTGCCCTAAAAATACTTTATTTTAATTTCACCAGGGCTTCTAAGTCTGCTTTGCTGGGATTCGGTGTCACAATCTGTGTTCGCTCTATCAGCACCCTCTATGATTTTGTAGACGCTGGCCCACCAACTCTCATATTTTGTCTTTTCAGGCTGAAGGGTTTTAAAGTCTCTCTAGTTTCTTTGCAAACCTTAATACTTTTAAGTGACCTTCTTTGCATATGTTCCAGTTTCGTTATGACATTTCTGAGGTTGAATGACTGGAACTCTATCCAGTGCTTCTGGAGCAGATGAATTCTGGTGTCTCCATGTGTCTATGTGTGTGCGTGTGTATGAGCACTCGTAACACTGTGCTTTCTATTTTGTTTTTAACATCCTTCCTGATGATGCTTGCTTTTGTAACTGCCACAATACTTTGGACCGACTTCTTCAGGGAATGGTTTGTGATGATGCCATCATCCTCTTCCTGGATCACGTCTGCACTCAGAAGCTTGGTCTCCCGAGAACAAGGTGGGTTCTCTTTCCTGTTGGCATTATGTGAACTGCCTCCACTGAGCGTAAATGTTCTCTGCCCACTCACACAGCTCTGTAAGATCTTCTTGATGTTTATTCTTGTCAGGTTGGTTTTGCCATTGCCAGAAGATCTTGGTGTCTTTTATAAATTGGAGACTTCACTTTATTGATGTTTAAATCACTTTTAAAAGTGGTAAGCAAGACTGGTCCACACACAGATTCATGGAATACACATTTAAAAATATATCCTCAAACAGAAGAGCAATTATCCCTTTAATGTGCCCCTATAATATCCATTGGCAATCCACAAATAACACTAGAACCTGATTACAAAATAGTGAGCCTCCTATGAAAATATAGCTTTATGCTAATTAACAAAGAATCCTTGCCCTTCCCTCCCCCTCCACCTCAATTGCAATAAAATTGTTATTCCCAAACCCTTCCTATAAGGAAATTTGGGAATTCCCACTAATCTCTACCCCAAGTTTCACATCTTTAAGCTCTTCTAGCTCCTTGGCAAAAGCAATTAAGAGTTTAAAACGAGTTAAAAATTTTTATTTATTTATTTATTTATTTATTTATTTATTTATTTATTTATTTATTT
>NW_023270739.1:27011788-27023345 GCF_011800145.1 Mirounga leonina
TTTATTTATTTATTTATTTATTTATTTATTTATTTATTTATTTATTTTTAAGTTGGCTCATGACCTGAGCTGAAACCAAGAGTCGGGCGCTTGGTTGACTGAGCCACCCAGGCACCCCGACCAGGTTCTCGACCTCATTAAATTTTTCCTCTTTTTGTCTGTGAAAAACTGGAGATAATAATAGTACTAACCTCACAGTGTTATCTTGATTAAATGAAAAAAAAATGTACATAAAGTACTGAACACTGTCTTCGGCACATAGAAAGCCAGGTCACCTATTTCCCCAAAAGAGATGGAGAAGAAGTACGGCAGGAACTCAGAGGAGCCAGGGAATGGTTTTTCTGCATGGGAGAGGAAAGAATCATGGAAGACTTCCTGCTGGTGGCTGACAAATCACAGAAGCAATTTATAAATTACCAGAAAATATGCATTGAGCTATTACCATGAGGCTGGCCCTACTATCCTAGGAGATGGATTTTATACAGAAATTTAGAGTTTAAATGGAGTAACTTGCCAAAATTTGCCCAGGTAAGTTGTGGAGAAGCTGGTATTTGTTCATAGGTCTGTTTACTTCAAAAGCCCAGGTTCTTAACATCTGCTGTCCACCCCTCTACCGTGATGTGAATATTGCTCATCTCATGGGCCACTGCCTTCCCAGCATGAGGGCACGGGGAGAGCTGAATTCGTCATCGCAAGATAGCTGACAAGCATGGAATCAGAGTCCAGGGAGTTTGTGGCATACTTCATCCAGGTTATATTAGGGTCGACACAAATATTCCTGTTCTATGGTAAAACAAGAAAACAAAACAAAACCCACACCTTTTTAGTCACTGGAATGTTGGGGTCCATTGGGTGGTGCTGGATAATCCTAACAAATTTTTATCCGCTGACTCTCTTGTCCTTGTCCTTCTTCAGGAACTCCAAACCCTCCACACTGACTGTCAAGCTATAGCTAATTGAAACACAAAATAGTTAATACTACTTGTAGATTAGATTCCTTGTTCTGCTCTAATCCCTTGATGAAAGACAGGAAGCGCTCTATGTTCATCAACAGCACGTGGACACATCACATTTTTCTCATAGTAACAACGACATCTATTTTTTTTGAGCTCTTCCTTTGTGTGAGGCTTGATGCTATATCCAGATTTTCTCCTGTAATCTTTGGTACCCTCTTATGAGGTAGAGATGGCTCTCATGCAGTGCCTAGTGCGAGGGCTCCGGGGCTAGACTACTAACTTCAAATCCTGACTCCACCACTTACTAGCTGTTGGTTAACCTCTTCATGCCTTAGTTTCCTTATTTCTAAAATGGAAATAATGTAAGAATGTGGTGGGGAAAGAAATGAATTAATGCACTAAATGCTCTTAAAAACAATGCCTTCCTTATTATTAGTAGCTCTGTTGGGGAGGGAAAACTTTTTTTCTGATCTCTTAGGTTTAATAATCAGAGATCTGCAGATTAAACTGACCAAAAACAGATTGGCAAGAAAAAAGACAAACTCTTAGTTGTAGGGTTTTTTTTTTCTTTTTAAAGATTTTATTCATTTATTTGAGAGAGAGAGAACACGAGTGGGAGCAGGGAGGGGCAGTGGGGGAGAGACAAACAGGCTCCCTGACATGGGGGGGCTCCATCCCAGGACCCCGGGATCATGACCCGAGCCCAAGGTAGACACTTAACCAACTGAGCCACCTAGGCTCCCCAGAAAAGACAAACTCTTAATCATTTATGTTTGCTGGAATTCACAGAAAAGTATTACTCAAGAAGGTGGTTAGAATATAGGGTTTATATACCATCTTAATAGGGGAAGGGGAGAGGGTGAAGGGCACTTACGGAAAAGCAAATGACTTTTAGGAAAATAAATGGGTTCTTAGGAGAATAGATGGGAGGTATGATAATTTTGTGACAATGTCTGTTTAGGTGATTTCTTATCTTGTTGCTGATTTCTCTCCAGTGATAGGAGTCAATCTTTCCTGGTTGTGAAACCTCCGGCAAGGACACGTGTGACTGCTGAATTCTTTTGGGAGGCTCTGTTTTTAGGCAAATAAGAGGAGTTAAAAAAAACAAAACAAAACCAACTCTTCACATTGGTGTATTCTGGATCCCTCCAACTGTTATCGTCTCCATTTTGTAGATGGGATGATAGAGGCTTAGACAAATTAATTGACCTAGGATCACTAAGGCAGTAAATGGTAAATCCAGGATTTGAACCCAGGCAGATCTGGCCTCAGAGCCTTTGATCTTCTGATTGTGAGAGATCAGAAAAGGAAAAACTCTAATCTTATCTCAAAATTTCTCAGGGAAGATAAATTCTTTGGAAGAAATTTAACATGTCTGGGCCTCAGCTTCATCATTTGTAAAATGAACTGTTGATCAATGTGACTTTTAAGGGCCTTTCTGCCCCCCTCAAATTATTATTTATTTTAGGTGTTTTAGCATAAGCCATCATTAGAGAAGAAATTATGGGCCTGTTTCTAAGAATGTATCAGAGGAGACATTGCAATGTGTATTTGCATGTGTGCATACACCTGTGTGCTTGTGCATGCGTGTTCATGCATGCACACCTGCACATGTGTTTCAGTTGCTCTAAAAAGAATGATTGTCTCTGGAAGGAAAAGGGAAGATCCCAAGATGTCGATGCTTTAGTTGTTTATTTCTGCCAAACAATCCCTTGAACTAGGATTCTGCACGTCCCCAGGGAGTGTCTCTCCCAGGCTTTTTCCAAAAGGTGATTGGCAAGGGAAGTCCTTCTGAAAGAGATAAGTGGCTTCTTAAAGTAAACTCAGAATAAATGGAGCGCAAATGCTGTTTACTGAATATTTCCTGGTTGATGGATACTAACGTGCAGCCCCGCATGGCATGTTCTTCAAGGAATGGAAGAGATGAGGCTGAATTAGCTTTCTCTATCATTTGGGAAAGATCATTATAAGCTGCCCCAGATAGAAGATTACATCATTTCAGAGCAGAAACTCAAATCTATAGAAATGGATGCTACCATTTTTTTTTATAAACCAACAGGAAAACATTTTTTTTTAATGTGAAAAAAAAAAAGAAATGGGTGCTACCATGTGGGACGTTTGATTACTTTAGAGACCACTGAGAGATGTCAGGCTTTTGAAAGCTCATTATAAAATTTGTTACATGTATTCTTTGTAGTTTATGAAATTTGTAGAATTTTTTACACAAAGACAAAACTTTCTTTACAGTGTACTTCTTTTATGCCAAATACACTTGGCATTTTGCATGGTTATATTTCAGAATCACAGAGTTTTGCTGCTGGTGGTTCTTCTGTTCACCAAAAGCTTTTTCCTGACCCCTGTGAGGGTGGATAGGAAGGCTGCATGCTTGTGCCAACTGAGTCAAACATTTCCCAATTCTCTTTTTCCTCTTCTTTCTTTCTTTTCAAAAAAGATATATATTTTTAAAGATCTTATTTTTTAAAGTAATCTCTACACCCAATGTGGGACCCGAATTTACAACACTGAGATCAAGAGTTGCATGGTTTACTGACTGAGCCAGCCAGGTGCCCCCCAGAATATTTTCTTTTTTTAATATTTTCTCTTCAGATGTTGGGCCCTAGTAATGTTAATGTAATAACATGATGTCTGTATTGGTTCTGACTTTTCAAGATGATTTCTTTAGCCTAAACATAGTCGAATTTAATCCCTGATTGTCTGGTGTAAGGAGGCCTATAATTAAACTAAAAAACAAAGGCTCATATAGGAAGAGAAATCAAAGGATTACTAGCCGACACCCAAAGTCGTAAGATAGTGAAAGGAAAACACAGTTTGGCTTTTTACGCCACAGGAGAAGGAAAAACAAAACAACCAAAAACAACCCAACAAAACAAGAAGAACTGTAAATCAATCACCATGGGCCTCCAAGGAGCCTGCCTGCTCCGGAGGAGAGGCGGGTTATAACCACTGAAGGCCAGAGAAACAAGAAAGGAAGTGGGTGGGATTGCTAAATGAGTATGGTTCTGAGGAACCATTAAAGCAAAAGGAAAAATAAATCCCATTGATGTGTAGATTTGAGGCTTGCAGAAGCCCTCACCAAAGCGGGTGGAACTCCCAGGTCATCAGAAGGTCACAAAAAGACAGCGGAAGCCCAGGCAACTCAAGTCCCGCCTTCTAAGGGAAACTAGAGTTGGGTCAGTTCTGACATAGCTTAAGGAGTGTGAGTAGATCCACTGTAGGGAGGTGCTGGGGAGAAGGGAGGTTTAAGCAAAGAGTTTTTTGTTTTTGTTTTTTTAACATTTTGGAATCTCTTCCCTAACTTAAAGTGATGATCAGCATTTTTTTAGGATTTGATGATTTTATTTCAGGTAAACCTATGATTTATTTTGGTGGGAAGAACAAGGTTCTTGACATCTACCTAAATAAAAATTTTCTCAGTTTCTTTCCTAAAGTCATTCTTGCCCTTAGAATCCAGGACTTTGGACTCATAATTTAGAAAACTTGTCCAGAACCTACAGATCTTGGGAGTCAGGCTGAGCTGGGAGTGTAGCCCAGCTTCACTCTTAAGGAACAGGATGTTGCCAAACCCTAGGCAAGACCCAGCGGCAGTAGTGTTTATTGGGTGGGGTTGGGGGGGCGGCGGGGAGGGGGTTTCTGAACCACAGGGCTGTCGTAGGACCAATGGCTGTGAGATGCTTGGCACAGAACCTGGCATGTTCCATAGTGACCGTCTGAGCCTGAGCAAGTCCTTTCAGTGATCCTGACCTCAGTCTTCTCATCCATGAAAGAGCCATAATGGCCACCCTCTAGGGTTATTGTGTAGCTGAAATGTGTTGATGTGTTTGCCAGCCGTCTTGGCAAACTTTTCCTCTTCCTTCAAGTCTCAGCTCAAATTCCACTTCCTCTGGGAAGCTTTCTGAATTCCTTCTGTAGATTTTAACATGCTCCCATGACAATTGGTCTTTATCTCCATTGTACAGTACCTCATATCCTGTTATAAACATTGGTTCAACTGTGTCAGTTCATCTATGTGTTTTAGTGTCTTTTCATGTAGTATAGTTGAAAACTAGGCTTTGAGATGGGTTGAGAATCTTTGTTCAACCAATACTCTCTGATCCTGAGCTACTTACTTAACTTCTCTGAAACTCCATTTCCTCAACTGTGGAGTAGGAGCAATAATACCTAGCTTGTAAGTACTCTTGTTAACCCATCGCCTAGAATAGTGCTTGGTACATACCAGATGCTCAGTAGATATTTTAAATGCATGAACAAATAGGACTGTTGTGCATATTAATTAATGCAATGCATATGTAAAACATAGTGTCATGCACTTTGTAGATCCTTAGTAAATATTTATAATGTACATGTTTGTAAAGGGTCTGGGTGACTACATTTCATTAAATAGATATGTATACTTGCTTATGTTCTAGGGGGTACAAACAGTATATGAGTCTTATATAGTTTTTGCCTAGGACAAACATGCAAATCAATGAATGTTTGTGAAATAGAATGATGGGTCACCCAAACAGAGATAAGAAGAAAGTCTTTGGGAATCTGATATCCTAAAGGCACATAGAATTACATAACTTTTTGGAAAAAAGGGATCTTAAAGATCTTCATCCAATCTTTCTATTGTACTCATTTTTTCTTGTTTTGCATTTATTTGATTTCTGCTCTTATTTGAATCATTTCCTTCCTACTACTTACTTTGGATTTACTTTGTACTTCTTTTTCTCGCTTCTAATTTAGGAACCTGAGATTATTGATTTTAGACTTTTCTTTATTTTATGTAAACATTCAAAGCTATAACTTTCCCTCTAATCACTGTTTTAGCTGCATCCCACAAAGTTTGATAAGTTTTATTTTTATTATTGTGCTTAAAATATTTTCTAATTTCTGGGGCGCCTGGGTGGCTCAGTTGGTTGGGCATCGGCCTTTGGCTTAAGAAATGATCTAAGGGTCCTGGGATCGAGCCCCACATCTACCTAAATAAAATTTTTGACATCTACCTAAATAAAAATTTTCTCCCTGGTGCCTGCTTCTCCCTCTCCCTCTGCCTGCCGCTCCCCCTGCTTATAGTCTCCGTCTGTCTCTCTGTCAAAGAAATAAATAAAATCTTAGAAAAAGTATTTTCTTTTTTTAAAAAAGATTTTTATTTATTTCTTTGACAGCGAGAGTTACAGTGAGAGAGGGAACACAAGAGGGGGGGGTGGGAGAGGGAGAAGCAGGCCCCCCTAGGAGCAGGTTGCCTGACGTGGGACTCGATCCCAGGACCCTGGGGCCACGACCCGAGCCAAAGGCAGACGCCCAACGGCTTTTTAAATTTCCCTTGTAAATTCTTCTCAGACCTATGGATTACTTAGAAGTGTGTTACTTGATTTCCAAACATTTGGGATTTTCCTAGATGGTTTGTTATTGATTTCTAATTCACCTCCACTGTGGTTAGAGAATCTACTCATATAATTTCAAACTTTAAAAAAAAAAACTAGACTCATTTTATGGCCTACCATATGGTTTATCTTGGTGAACATACTGCATATACTCAAAGAGAATATGTATTCTGCAATTGTTGGGTATGGTGTCCTGTAAATATCAACTAGTTCAAAATAGTTGATGGTGTTCAGATCTTCTATATCTGACATTTTGTCTAGTTGGTCTATTAATTACTGAGAGAGGTATGTTCAGATTTGCTATTGATTGTTGAATTGTCTATCTCTCCCTTTAGTTCTGTCAATTTTTGCTCTCTTATTAAGCGCGTACTCTCAATTCTTTTATTTTCCAGATGAGAAAGGTTAAACCTTTTAGCACCCTGAAGAAAACCAAAACATTTAAAAATTTTGTTGGGGGGGCACCTGGGTGGCTCAGTCGTTTAAGTGTCTGTCTTTGACTCAGGTCATGATTCCAGGGGTCCTAAGATCGAGCCCCGTGTCAGGCTCCCTGGTTGGTGGGGAACCTACTTCCCCCTGTCCCCTGCTTGTGCTCTCTCTCTCACTCTCTAACTCTCTCAAATAAATAAAAATCTTTAAAAAACAAAGAAAAAGCAAAAATCAGAATTAAAAAAAATTTTGTTTGAAAAAGCAAAAATCAGAATTAAAAAAAATTTTGTTTGTTTGAGTGTAGAGGCTCAAATTACAAAATTCATACCATGCCTAGGTTTATAAAATATTTTTAAAAGTACTCTTATAATCCTCCCACCAAAGATAACCACTCAAAAGTTTGACAAAGCATAATTTAGGTTTTACAAATGGTTATATAAATATACATAAGAGCTTTTTGTATTTTTACATAAACAGGATTATATCCACATATTTTTCTGCAACCAGCTTTTTTCAACTTCAACAATTTATAGAGGATTTCTTTCCATTTCACTAAGTACAGCTTTATTTCATTTTTCTGAAAAAATTATTACATTGTATTCAATTGTATGAATGTACAATAGTTTATGTGATCAACCTCCTATTAAGGAACAGTAGCTTGTTTACAATTTTTTCATTATGATCAGCAATACTATAATGAAAACCATTGGTTTACACTTGCTTAATTATTTCCTTTGGATAAATTCCTGGAAGTGGAATGACTGGGTCAATGATCTCACACATTTTATATCTGATTCATATTGCCTGCTTGCCCTCTTTTAAGACTTGCCACTCTAATCTCATTGGACATTGTTACTCTTTTTATTCTTTCTCAGTTGGTAGGATAGCACCTGTTTTAGGAGTTGGGGTTCTCTCCATTACATTAGAAGATCATGCGATGTCAGGTTAAAGTTGTTGATGGCAAAAATAATGAAGATATAGAAAGTAGAGAAGAGGAGGACTTTTCTACCTCTACCTCTCACTTCTCCTTGATCTTGTGAGATGGAAGTAGAAGAAACAATTAATGCAGAGGGGAAAACACAATTCTATTAGAGATCTATGGGGTGCATAAATCCGGTTTAGAGTATTTTTTTTATTATGTTATGTTAATCACCATACATTACATCATTAGTTTTTGATGTAGTGTTCCATGATTCATTGTTTGCGTATAACACCCAGTGCTCCATGCAATACGTGCCCTCTTTAATACCCATCACCAGGCTAACCCATCCTCCCCCCCCCCCTCTAGAACCCTCAGTTTGTTTCTCAGAGTCCATAGTCTCTCATGGTTCATCTCCCCCTCCAATTTCCCCCCCCTTCATTTTTCCCTTCCTGTTATCTTCTTCTTTTTTTTTTTTTTTTTAACATATAATGTATTATTTGTTTCAGAGGTACAGGTCTGTGATTCATCAGTCTTACACAATTCACAGCGCTCACCATAGCACATACCCTCCCCAATGTCTATCACCCAGCCACCCCATCTCTCCCACCCCCCACCACTCCAGCAACCCTCAGTTTGTTTCCTGAGATTAAGAATTCCTCATATCAGTGAGGTCATATGATATATGTCTTTCTCTGATTGACTTATTTCACTCAGCATAATACCCTCCAGTTCCACCCACATCGTTGCAAATGGCAAGATTTCATTCCTTTTGATGGCTGCATAATATTCCATGGTATATATATACCACATCTTCTGTATCCATTCATCTGTCGATGGACATCTTGGCTCTTTCCACAGTTCGGCTATTGTGGACATTGCTGCTATAAACATTGGGTGCGCGTACCAAATCAGATCCCTACATTTGTATCTTTGGGGTAAATACCCAGTGGTGCAATTGTTGGATCGTATGGTAGCTCTATTTTCAACTTTTTGAGGAACCTCTAAACTGTTTTCCAGAGTGGCTACACCAGCTTGCATTCCCACCAACAGTGTAGGAGTGTTCCCCTTTCTCTGCATCCCCACCAACATCTGTCATTTCCTGACTTGTTAATTTTAGCCATTCTGACTGGTGTGAGGTGGTATCTCATTGAGGTTTTGATTTAGATTTCCCTGATGCCGAGCGATGTTGAGCACTTTTTCATGTGTCTGTTGGCCATTTGGATGTCTTCTTTGGAAAAATGTCTGTTCATGTCTTCTGCCCATTTCTTGACTGGATCATTTGTTCTTTGGGTGATTGAGTTTAAGGAGTTCTTTATAGATTGTGGATACTAGCCCTTTACCTGAAATGTCATTTGCAAATATCTTCTCCCATTCTGTCGGTTGTCTTTTGGTTTTGTTGACTGTTTCTTTTGCTGTGCAAAAGCTTTTTATCTTGATGAGGTCCCAATAGTTCATTTTTGCCCTTGCTTCCCTTGCCTTTGGCGATGTTTCTAGGAAGAAGTTGCTGTGGCTGAGTTCGAAGGGGTTGCTGCCTGTGTTCTCCTTTAGGATGTTGATGGACTCCTGTCTCACATTGAGGTCTTTCAACCATTTGGAGTCTATTTTTGTGTGTGGTGTAAGGAAATGGTCCAGTTTCATTCTTCTGCATGTGGCTGTCTAATTTTCCCAACACCATTTGTTGAAGAGACTGTCTTTTTTCCATTAGACATTCTTTCCTGCTTTGTCGAAGATTAGTTGACCATAGAGTTGAGGGTCCATTTCTGGGCTCTCTATTCTGTTCCATTGATCGATGTGTCTGTTTTTGTGCCAGTACCATACTGTCTTGATGATGACAGCTTTGTAATAGAGCTTGAAGTCCGGAATTGTGATGCCACCAGCTTTGCTTTCCTTTTTGAACATTGCTCTGGCTATTCGGGGTCTTTTCTTAACCATAGAGCTCTGTTCTCTTCAACCAATTGCTCTTCAGGAAACAACAGCCCCAATTTTGTGCCCTAAACTTAGAAGAAACATTGCAGAAGACAATATTTCAGGACAGTAATTCAAGGACAGAGTGGCAGCAGGAGGTAAGATGGGTATTTCTTGAGTTCCTGTGCACTATATTCCAGGCACTCTACATATACCATCTCATTTAATCCACCACAACAACCCTATGGGTTAGATGGTGATATTGCCTTCATTATTCTATATTTACAGAGGAGGAACCCTAAGTTCTTAAAGGGCAAGCACACTCTATTAGAAGAGGTAGAATCTGGATTAAGTACCGGGTCTCTCTGCGTTAGGAAGCATGCTTTTCCATCTCTACACATTTGCCCCAGGGAGTGAGGGAGTAAGGGAGTGGGTATGGGGCAGGGTGGAGCAGGGGGAGGAGTCCTGAGGCAGATATCTGTCCTTTGGGGACAAATGCCTTTGTGAGCCTCAGGGAATCTGCAGGCTGTGTCTCCATGTTCATAGATCAAGACTTCGAATTGTCCTAAATTGCCCCTTGCTTTTGGCAACAGTAGAGCCTATGTTTGTTTCCAGAAATCACAGTAGTGATCACAATGAGGTTGTGTTCATATGTAATCGGGTTTGACAGAAATTAATTTTTAATAAGAGGTTCCATTCAGTCAAACAACTGCCCTTCGGGGGCCCATGTCAGACTGGTCACCCAGGGTCAGGCAATGGCAGTGTGTGCTCTTGGTTGTGGCCTGGGGAGTGTGTGTGTGTGTGTGTGTGTGTGTGTGTGTGTGGGTAGTGGGTAGTGGGTGTTGGAATGGGGGGACTGGGGGCGTGGTTACAGATTTAGTCAGATCTTAAGTCAGGACCAGGCACTGATCTAACCAGAAGTTGGAGGAGGCAGTTGGGGCATTTATTTGATGGCCAAGAAGAATCTGTGTGGTATCCTCCAGAACCCACCCCCCTTTTTGAAGTATTTATTCATTTAAATAGTCTCTACACCCAACGTGGGGAGTGAACTCACAACCCTGAGATCAAGGGTGGCATGCTCTTCTAACTGAGCCAGACAGGTGCCCCCAGGAAACCCCTTCTGTTTCCTCATAGTAATTGCCCTTTGGACAAATTTAATTTGGCAGGTGCTTAGGGCGTGTCCTTCACTGTTGTTTTTATTAAATACAGCAACCCTGCCAGGTACAATCATCAGCCCCATTTTATAGATAAGGAAAACCAAGGCTCAGAGAGGTTAATTAACTAAGAGTACACACTCAATTAAAAAGTTGGGGGGTGGGATTCCATAATCTCTCTGCCAAAACACTTTGCATCCTCGCTGTGGAGACGAATTTCCATCTTCCATTTCTCTAATATTAGAGTATTAGAGGGACTCCTGTTCAAATTCTGTCCTTTTTGCTCCATCTTTCTCATTGAAATTATATAAAACAACCACATTTATCTATGACCCACTACCAATTTTTTTCCATGTCACTCACTTAGAGTGACCCTATGGCCCTCACATCTCTTGCTTGTTATCAACACTAACAAGGTGATGTTCACACCAACATTCCAAGATCTGGGAGTTTCTGTGTTTCCTCTTCTTCTTCTTCTTCTTTTTTTTTTAAGATTTTATTTATTTATTTGAGAAAGAGAGAGAGCATGAGCAGGGGGAGGGGCAAAGGGGGAAGGAGAAGCAGACTACCCACTGAACAGGGAGCCCGATGCGGGACTTGATCCCAGGACCCTGGGATCATGACCCAAGCAGAAGGCAGATGCTTAACCATCTGAGCCACCCAGGCGCCCCTGTGTTTTCTCTTCTTAGAGGCTGCTTCCATTTTACTCAGAAAATGCATACTTTTAGTTTTCTTTCTTCCTTTCCTTTCCTTTCCTTTGCTTTCCTTTCCTTTGCTTTCCTTTCCTTTCCTTTCCTTTCCTTTCCT